>NW_007259273.1:34986-168690 GCF_000164805.1 Carlito syrichta
AAGGTACACAATCATATCATCTGCAAAGAGAGATAATTTGACTCCTCTTTTCCTATTTGGATACCCATGATTGCATCTCTTCTCTGATTGCTTGAGCCAGGACTTCCAATACTATGTTGAACAGGAGGAGTGAGAGTGGGCATCCTTGTCTTGTTCCAGTTTTCAGGGGAAATGGTTCCAATTTTTTTCTGTTTAGGAGTATGCTGGCTGTGGGTTTCTCGTAGATGACTTTTACTATTTTGAGGTATGTTCCTTGTATGCATAGATGTTCGAGGGTTTTTATCAAGAAGCGTTGCTGGATTTTATCAAAAGCTTATTCTGCATCTAATGATATCGTCATGTGTTTTTTGTTTTGATATCATCATGTGGTTTTTGTTTTGACATCTGTTGATGTATTTAATTGCATTTATGGTTTTATGTGTGTTGAAGCAGCCTTGCATCCCAAGAATGAAGCCTACTTGGTCATGATGGATGATTTTTGAGTTGTATTGTTGAATCCGGTTTGCTAGAATCTTGTGGAGAATTTTGGCATCTATGTTCATCAAAGATATTGGCCTGTAGTTCTCTTTCTTTGTTGGATCTTTACCTGGCTTGGGTATCAATGTGATGTTGGCTTCGCAGAATGATTTGGGGAGAGTTCCATCTTTTTCCATCATCTGGAATACCTTCAGTAGGATTGGTATCAGCTCCTCCTTAAATGTCTTGTAGAATTCTGCTGGAAAGTCATCTGGTCCAGGGCTTTTTTTTGGAGGTAGTTTTTCGTATGACAGAGTCAATGCAAGGA
The DNA here is from genome assembly GCF_000164805.1 of Carlito syrichta. NCBI lineage: Eukaryota > Metazoa > Chordata > Mammalia > Primates > Tarsiidae > Carlito > Carlito syrichta. The sequence goes on from NW_007259273.1 coordinate 35,771, forward strand.
GTCTTTTGACAGATTCTCTTGGGTTTTCAAGGTACACAATCATATCATCTGCATAGAGAGGTAATTTGACTTCCTCTTTTTCTATTTGAATACCCCTGATTGCCTTTTCTTCTCTGATTGCTCTAGCCAGGACTTCCAATACTATGTTGAACAGGAGGGGTGAGAGTGGGCATCCTTATCTAGTTCCAGTTTTCAGGGGAATTGGTTCCAATTTTTGTCCATTTAGGAGTATGCTGGCTGTGGGTTTCTCGTAGATGGCTTTTACTATTTTGAGGTATGTTCCCCGTATGCCTAGATGTTCAAGGGTTTTTATCAAGAAGGGGTGCTGGATTTTATCAAAAGTTTTTTCTACATCTAATGATATGATCATGTGGTTTTTGTTTTGACATCTGTTGATGTATTTAATTACATTTATGGTTTTACGAATGTTGAGCCAGCCTTGCATCCCAGGAATGAAGTGTACTTGGTCATGGTGGATGATTTTTGAGATGTATTGCTGAATCCGGTTTGCTAGGATCTTGTTGAGAATTTTAGCATCTATGTTGATCAAAGATATTGGCCTGTAGTTCTCTTTCTTTGTTGGATCTTTACCTGGCTTGAGTATCAATGTGATGTTGGTTTCGTAAAATGATTTGGGGAGAGTTCCATCTTTTTCAATCACCTGGAATACCTTCAGTAGGATTGGTATCAGTTCCTCCTTGAATGTCTTGTAGAATTCTGCTGGAAAGCCATCTGGACCAGGGCTTTTTTTGTAGGAAGTTTTCTTATTATGTAGTCGATTTCCTTGATTGTTATTGATCTATTTAGGGTCTCAATTTCTTCTTGTTCCAACTTAGGTAGGTTGTGTGATGTTAGAAAGTCCTCCATTTCCTTAAGGTTTTCAAGTTTGTTTCCATACAAGTGTACGTAGTAGTCTCTAATGATCTTTTGTATTTCTTCAGGGTCAGATGTGACTTCATCTTTTGTGTTTCTAATTGTGCTTATTTGGTTTTTTCTCGTTTTTTTTGGTCAGTCTAGCTAGGGGACCATCGATTTTGTTTATCTTTTCGAAGAACCAGCTTTTTGTTTCACTGATTTTTGTATTATCTTTTTGTCTTCTATGTCCTGGATTTGGGCTTTTATTTTGGTGATCTGGATTCTTCTGCTGAAATTAGGGTTTTGTGGTCTTGCTTTTCCAGCTTCTTTAGGTGGCTTGTTAGGTTGTGAATTTCTGTTCCTTCCATTTTCTTCACGTGTGTTTGTAGGGATATAAATTCTCCTCTTACTACAGATTTCAGGGCAGCCCAGAGATTTTGATAAGATGTTTCTTCATTTTCATTTGTTTCCAGGTATCTTTTGATCCCTGTTTTGAATTCATCATTGACCCAGGAGTTGTTTAGCATCATACTGTTCAGTGTCCATGTCTTTGTGGGTTTTGGGGGGACTTTGTTGGTGTCAATGTTTATTTTTATTCCACTGTGGTCTGAGAAAGTGCATGGTAGAATTTCAGTCCTTTTAAATTTGCTTATGCTTGATTTATGTCTGATTATGTGGTCAATCTTAGAATACATTCCATGCAGTGATGAGTAGAAGGTGTATTCTCTGGTCTTTGGATGGAGTGTTCTGTAGGTATCAATTAAGTCCATTTGGTCCAGAGTCACATTGAGGTTCCGGATCTCCTTGCTGATTTTTTGTCCTGATGATCTGTCTAGGGTTGTGAGTGGGGTATTAAAGTCCCCAGTTATGATGTTGTTAGAGTCAATATCCTTTAGTTTTCCTAGAAGTTGCTTTATGAAAGTTGGCACACCTATGTTGGGTGCATATATGTTTAGGATAGATATTTCCTGTTGATGGAGTGAACCTTTTATCATTACGTAGTAGCCCTCTGTATCTTTTTAAATTTTTGATAGCTTAAATGGTATTTTGTCTGAAATTAGGATCACGACTCCTCCTTTCTTTAGTGTTCCATTCGCCTGAAAGTTTGTTTCCCATCCTCTTACTTTGAGTCTGTGTATGTCCTTTCTAGTGAGGTGAGTCTCTTGAAGGCAGTACATTGTTGTCTGGTGATATTTTATCCATTTTGCCATCCTATGTCTTTTCAGTGGTGCGTTTAGTCCATTCACATTCAGGCTAATTATTGAAATGTGAGAATTCATCCCTTTCATAGAGTTCCTATAGTGTTGTTGTTCTTCCACTTGGTTCTTTTTTGTCTTTCTTTTGGTTTTGGGGTTGGTTCATATACATTTTATTCTTTTCCCTGTACTTTCTTGAAGAATGTTGTTCTTTTTTCCTTTTCTTCTGTGTTTAGTACTTTCTTAAGTGTTTCATGTAGAGGTAGTTTGGTGGCAGCATACGTTTTTAGGGATTGGATATCTGGGAAAGATTTTAATTCTCCCTTGCTGATGAAGCTTAGCTTGGCTGGGTAAGTTATTCTTGGTTGAGATTGTTTTTCTTTTAGGACTTTGAAGATAGTGCTCCAAGCTCTTCTAGCCTGTAGGGTTTCTGTAGATAAATCTCCTGCTATTCTAATTGGTCTTCCATGATAGGTGATCTGGCCTTTTTCTTTTGCTGCCTTTAGGATTTTTTCTTTTATGCCTACTTTGCTTAGGCAAATTATTGTGTGTCTAGGAGTTAGTCTTCTCATTTGTTGTCTTCCAGGGGTTCTCTGAATCTCTTGTGTTTGAATTTTTGCATCACTGATTAGATAAGGGGAGTTTTCTTGAATGATCTCATGGAAAGTTTGTTCTAGTGTGGTCTCTGTCTCTCTTTCTGCCTCAGGTATGCCAATTACTCTTAGGTTTGGTCTCTTGAAATAATCGCTCATCTCTTGAAGATTTTGTTCTGTCTTTTTGAGCTTGCTTTCTGTGTTTTTTAGAGTTTGGGTTAGTTCTATATTTTGGTCTTCAAGCTCTGAGATTCTTTCTTCTGCTTGGGTAATTCTGCTTTCCATGCTTATCAGTTTGTTATTTATTTCATTCACAGTATTCTTTATTACTGTTATCTCAGATATCAGCTCCTTCCTAGTTTCTTCTTGTGTCTCCTCAATTTTTTTTAATCTCTCCATTATTGTCTTGATGTCAACGTTTGTAGTTTGAGACCCTTCATTCTGAGGGCTCTTCATTGTTTGCATTCTGAAGTCAGTTTTCTCAATGTCTGCCTTCCCAGGGGTCTGGGAGTGACCCATACTCTTCTTTTGGTTTTTCTTCATTTTTGTAGATTTTTCTCTCTCTCCCCTTCCCTCCTCTTCTTTAATTCTGTTTTTGGAGGAAGGTGGGGTTCCTTTTATTTCTCTTCTGCTATATCCTGTTCTTCCTTATGAGGTTTTTCTGGCTTTGTTCACTTTTGAGGTTGGAGTGTAGGCTGCAATCTGTACTTTTTGCAGTTTTGAGGTTTAATTGAGAGGGAAGCTATGGTTCAGACTGTATATGCTGATTCTGGCATCCACAAACAGGTGTATGAGCTCACTGAAACCTATTTCCCTCTGCCTTACAATCTGTCCATTCAACAGTATGTAGTCTTGGTTCCTAGATTAAGATGGGGGTATAAAAGAGGAAAATAATGGAGGAAGAGGGAGTCAATAGGAAGTTAAAGAGAGAGAAGAGTGGGAGGGAAAACAGATATACATACCAACTATCAGGTGAGAAAGAGACACAAGGTCAGAGAGAAGTGGAGGAAGACATGTGAGAAAGAGTCCCTAAAGAATACTGATAGCTACACAGAAACAGACCAATATAAACATGAAACAGTGTAGGTCAGAAGGCAAACAACGATCATGATCAAAATAAATAGTCAAAATGATAAAATCATAAGTCACAATAAGAGATCAGACTAAAATCACTTCAGCTCTGATCTCGGCCTCTCCCTTTTGCTTTTCCATTGCAGGCAGCTAGGTTTACTCACAACTTGGGTTTGGCTGCCTGGGAGTTGCTTTTATCTGATTCGGCTTAAGGGTGGGGCTTTGTCTCCTGTTTAGCAATGTTACCTTAGGAACCAAGGTAGAGTTTGTTGATAGGTGGGCAGGGCAATGGAAATCTCTGCCTGGAGAAAGGCAGAGACAGGTTCTCTTTCATAGATCCCTTTCTCTCCGCTTGTCTGGGTCCCCAAGCTTGGGGTCACGGGCTGAGTGATTCAGCCAGGGTGGGCCCAGGCTCCAGAGCTCCAAAGCTCCTACAGGCAGGTGGTGAGTGGTGAGAGTGGCTCTGGGCCCCTCACAGTGTACTTTAACCAGGAATGGGACCAGTGTCTCTGAGGGGCGAGTGTCCAGAGCCTCCCTGAGTGATCAGCGGCTTGGTGACAATGAGAGACGATGTAGCCAGGGAGCTTGCTGAGACCCGAGACTCCCACACATGCAGTGGAACAGCAGCAGCTGGGGGCCACAGTATCAGGCCCTGCATGAGACCAAGGGACCCCAGGCCTCGGACCAGCGCTTGCTGGTGGTGGGCTTGAATCGCCAGCAGGTGGTGTTATCCCTCGCTCCAGATGGTCTTTAGCTCATCTGCTCACCCGCCCCTCAGGCATTGATGGTGTGATGTGGAATGCCTGCCTTGGCAGCAGCAGCAACAGTGACAACAGTGGCGGCTGGGCCACTGGCACAGACGGTCACTTTTGTCTTTCATAATACTATTTATTTGTGTCATTCTCTAGCTCATCCTAATTTATTTCCAGAGGTTTTTCTATTTTATTAATTTTATAAAGAATCAATTTTTGGCTTGATACTTCCTTTCTGTTTTACCTGTGCTTTTTATTCCCTTATAATCTGTTCTTTTTTTCAACTTGTATATATTCCTCTCTCAATACATGAACCTTAAAATATTTTTATTTATGATGATTACTTTATACATTATTATAGTTCTGCATTTATTTATGCTTAATCACTATAAACTATGCAATGGGTTGAATGTTTATGTGTTCCCAAAATCTATTTGTTGATATCCTAATCCCCAAAATGATGATATTGGGAAATGGAACCCATGGGAGGTGATAAAATCATGAGGGAAGAGCCTTCATGATTGGGATTAGTGCCTTTATAAGACTTCAGAGAGATAGTCAGTACAATGAGAAGGCTCTGTCTATGAGACAGAAAACAATCTTTTACAAGACATCACATGTATGAGTGCCTTTATCTGGCAATTCTCAGCCTCTGTAACTATCTGAAGTAAATGTCTGTTGTTTATTAGCTATTCAGAGTATGGTAGTTTCGTTATAGCAGTGTGAAAGGACTAAGACATCCACCAAAACCCTTCTTATTTTTGCTTTATTACAAAACTAAGACTGATATAATTTTTCCCATATGTTTACCAATTTTCTGACTCATATTCCTTCTTATGTTACAGATCCTTTTTAGGGAATAATTTTCTTTTTCCTGAAGTATATCATTACAAATGTATTTAATTAGGGATGGCTTATTGTAAACTTTTTGGTTTGTTTTAAAAATATCTTTATTTCTCCTTTATTGGCAAAAGTCATTTTAATTAAGTATAAAAGTCCAGGTTGCTAGTCATTGCCTCTCAGATTTTTTAAGCTATCGTTGCATTTGTATGTTTTCTTTTTTTATTATTTTAAAGAAGTGGGATACAACAATTTAGGATTAGGTATATTGTTGGGGTTATCATATTCTGATTATGTTTTTAAGAACATTTTAATTCCACTTTTTTGTATCTTTTTACACTTCTTTAGTTGAATGTTGCTTTATTTCTGTTCTTGCTACATTTTAATTAGAAATGAATTCAGGACAAAAGATTGCATTTCTCAGAATATATTTGAAGAGTCTAGTAAAATTTAAAAGTAGGTAACTTTCTAAATAAACTATTTTTTAATGGTATCCTCTGGTTGTGGTTGTTCAAAGCAGTTTTACCAATTTAGGAAGAAATTATTATAAAATATGAATCATTGTAAAGTATTCATGAGAACTTCAAAATTTTATTTGCTTCATAATTGTATAGAAAATAAGCTCTAGATTTTCTAGAACAGTCTCTGTTTAAAATATTCTGCCTTGCCATTTTACTATATAAGTATGCATCTAGATTTTAATTGAAGAACTATATTCACAAATTTTGCAGAGTCAGTGAAAGATGGGTCTAGCTATGGGCACTCAAAAATAATTTTATCAACCAAGATAGTTTTGAATTCATAAAAATAGAAAATACTATTCAATTTTCCCGCCCTTCTTATGTGTATGCAATCACTTGGTTCTAATAAATTTTTAATGATTTCCAAACCATAACAAATCAAAAACTTTGATGTTAATGAGTATGTATGTTCATGTATTTAAAGGACAACTGAAAGACCAAGTCACACCAAAATGGAGCTATTCACAAAAGTAAAACTTATAAGATTACAAGTGAATGTTTAATTATAGGAGATTCTACTGATACTACCCACTTACAATACATTGTGCCATGATATTTGGAGATTTCCTTTGTACATTAGGGCTGGGATCTGATTGACATAAACCTGGAATTTTAACTTCTGCTACAGAATCAGACTAAGCTTAGCAGACTTTTCCAATCTCCAAATGGAGTTGATTCATTGATAAATTGGAAATTTCCTGGATGGTATGATAAATTTCAAGACTGGATGATTGAATATTCTCTTGTTCTGGGTCTTTCTTGGTTGGAGACAACAATATCTTCATGTGGGTATGTAAGCTAGCCCATTTACTGAAGGACCCAAAAAAGCTACTAATTTTTAGAGGAACCTAGAACAAGAGAAGGCTCTGCAACAGGCCCAAGCTGTGGTGCAAGAGGTTCTGCCACTTGGTCCATAAGATCTAGCAGATCCAGTGGTGCTTAAAATGGTAGTGGCAGATGGATACTTGTTTGGGGTCTTTGCCAGATCACTGTAGGTTAATCACAGTTCTTAGGACTTTGGAGCAGAGCCCCATGGATAACTACTCTCTTTCAAGAAGTAGCTTTTGAACTGTCACTGAAGCTAGTAGATACTGAATATTTAACCATGGACCACCAATTAACCAAGTGATCTGAGCTTTTCATTATGAACTGGGGGTTATTTAACACAACAGTCATGAAATAACCATACATAGCGGCACTCCATATAGAAAGCAATGTACATACTTAATTTAAAAATACTTCATTGCTAAAAAATTTTAACAATTTTCTGGGCCTTCAGTGAGTTGGAATCTTTTCGCTGGATGAGGGTCTTGTCTAGATGTTGATGGTTGCTTACTGATAGAGGTGATAGTTGCTGAAGGCTGGGGTGGCTGTTGGTAACTTCTGAAAATAAGACAAGAAAGTTTGCTACATCAATGGAATACTCTTTTCACAAAAGAGTTCTCTGCAGAAAGTGACGCTATTCAATAGCATTTTATCTACAGTAGAATTCCTTTCAAAATTGGAGTCAATTCTTCTCAAACCTTGATGCTGATGTACAATTCTAAATCCTTTGTTGTCATTTCAAGAGTCCATAACATCTTCATGAGATTTCATCTCAATAAACTTTCTCTCCTCATCTGTAAGAAGTGATGCCTCATCCATTCATGTTTATCATAAGATGGCAGCAATTCAGTTACATCTTCAAGCTCCACTTCTGGTTCTAGTTCTCTTGCTCTTTTTAATGTCTTCAGTTGCTTTCTCCACTGAAGTGTGAATCCCTCAAAGTCACTCATGAAGGTTAAATTTCTTCCAAACTCCTGCTCATGTTTATATTTTGACCATTTCCCATGAATCATAGATGTCCTTAGTGGCACCTAGGATGATGAATTCTTGTCAGGATGATGTTTTTAATTTACTTCATCCAGATCCATCAGAGAAATCACTAAGTATGGCAGTACAGTTTTATAAAATGTATTTTATAATAAGACCTGAAAGTTAAATTCCTTTATTCTAAGGCAACTGAATAAATATGTTAGAAGGCGCCTTTGGGAAGCTGAGGTGAGTGGATTGCCTAAGCCCGCAGGTTCGAGACCTGCCTGGGCAGCAAGACCTCATCTATACAATAAATCAAAAAATCAGCCGGGCGTGGTAGCGCATGCCTGTAGTTCCAGCCACTTGGAAGGCTAAGGCGGAAGGATCGCCGGAGCCCAGCAGGTCGAGGCTGCAGTGGCCGGGAGCAGCCACTGCACTCCAGTCTGGGCAACAGAGTGAGACTCCAACTCAAAAAAAAAAAAAAAAGAAAAGAAAACAACATTAATCTTGTTTGCACTTATCTATCAGAGCTTTTGGGTAACTAGGTACATTTTTAATGAGCAGTAATATTTTAAACAGAATCTTTTTTCCTGAGCAGTAGGTCTCAACAATGGGCTTAAAACATTTAGTAAGCCATGCTGTAAATAGTTGTACTTTCATGTAGGCTATAAACAGATGTACTTTACTGTAGGCTTTGTTGTGCCATTTATGGAGCACAGGTAAAGTAGATTTAGCATAATTATTAAGGGTTCTAGGATTTTAGGAATGGCAAATGAATATTAGCTTCAACTTAATGTCATCAGCTGCATTTGAGCCTAATAAAGGTGTCAGCCTACCCTCTTAAGTTTTGAAGCTAAACATTGACTTCTCTTTAGCTATGTAAGTCCTATATGGCATCTTTTTCCAATAGAAAGTTATTTTGTCTACACTGAAATTCTGTTGATTAGTGTTGTCACCTTCATCAGTAATCTTATCTACACCTTCTGGATAACTTGCAGCAGCTTCCACATCAGCACTTGCTGCTTCACCTTGCAATTTCATGTTGTGGAGTCAGCATTTGTTCTGTAAACTTCATGAACCAACTTCTGCTAGCTTCAATGTTTTTATCTGCAGCTCCCTCACCTCTCTCAAAATCCAAGAAAATTAGGACCTTTCTCTGTATTAGGTTTTGGCTTAAGGGAGTTTTGTGGCTGGTTTGATCTTCTATCCAGATCATTCAAACTTTCTTCATATCAGCAAGAAGGCTGTTTCACTTTCTTATCAATTATGTGTTCACTGGATGATAATTTTTAATTTCCTTCAATAACTTTTCTTTGCATTCACAACTTGGCTAACTGATGGTACAAAAGGTCTAGCTTTCCAGCCTATCTTGGCTTTCAGTGTGCCTTCCTCACCTAGCTTAACATTTCTAGCTTTTGATTTCAAGTGAGAGATGTGAGATTCTTCCTTTCACTTGAACACTTAGAGGCCACTGTAGGGTAATTAGTTGGTCTCATATTAATAATGTGTATCAAGAGATAGAGAAACCCAAGGAGATGAAAAGAGATGAGGGAATGGCTGGTTAGTGGAGCAGTCAGAATACACACAACATTTACTTATTGATTAAGTTTGCCATCTTACATAAATGTGGTTCATGGCACCCAAAACAATTACAATAGTAATGCCAAAGATCTCCGATCACAGATCACCATAACAAATGTAATAATAATGAAAAAGTTTGAAATATTGTGAGAACTACCAAAATGTAACAGCAGAAAAGTAAAAGAAAGAAATCAGAAATAACTTCAAGGTTACCATATTTGGAAAATGTGAAAAACCTAAGTCATTTTTTTAGCAGCATAAATTTTTGAGCAAGGGGGAAACTATTAATGACATCAGCCTTAAGAAAGGAGAAAGGGACTTGTTAAAAGACAATTATCAGAAAGTATCTTTCTTCTGAAAACTTGAATCACTTATTAAAATTACATACAGTGAGCATGCATTTTATAACCAAGAAAAAATAAGTACAGGCGTTTCCTCAGCTTTTTGTCTATGGGCATATTTTTGGATTGTGGGCTGTGGAGAAGGAACATAAACAGAACACTATGTTCTAATTTAGGTTATAACCCAGAGGCCGGAGATTATAGAAGCAGAGGGGATTTGACTTTATCAGGCAAATCAGGGGAGAGAAGCGAGCTATGCAAGGAAAGAGCTCCTCCCCAAATCTACTGATATGTCTTTAACTCTAGATGAATATTAAGCAGCACAATTGCAGGGTAAAACTCTATGACTCTGGATACAGAAAAACTACTGAGACCTGTCAGCAGAAAAATTTCCAGAAATCACTCAGAGACTGGAAACATACATGATTTGACTATAATGAGTAGAAAGAGCATGATGAAAGTCAGAGCTTTCAGTGGATACCCTGAAGGGCCAAGCTTTCATAGCAGCCCTAACGTGGAGGTGACTCTAGACCAAGCCTACAAAATTTTTCTAAAATCCTGAGACATATAATGATGACCCAGAGTAATTTAACTACTTGTCAAATAGAATGTAAATATATAACCAAGAAAAAAAATCAGTTATTAGAAACATACCCCAAACTATCAGATGTGATGAAATTGGCAGGCAAGAACTTGAAAACAGCTATTACAAGTGTTCCTTAAGATCAGAAGTAAAAAGTTTATGCAATAAAAAGAAAAACAGATGATTCAACAAAGCGCAAAATGGAACTTCTAGAGCTGAAAACTCCAGTATTTTAAAATTCACTGGAAGGGGAAAACAGAAGAATAAACACTGTAGAAAAGAAGATCACTGAATATAAAGACTTTGTGATTAAAACAAAACTATTTAAATTGAAGCTCAGAAAGAAAAAACACTGAATAAAACAGGAAGAGAGACTCAGTGACCATTGAGGCCATATCAAGTGCTCTATATACATATAATTAAATTCCAAAAGTATAAAATGAAAAGAGCAGAAAAAAATATTCAAATAAATGATTTAAATATTTCAAAATTACAAATTATGAATCCACAAATTCAAAACACTCAATAAATCCTAGCAGAATAAACAAACAAAAATAATTTCCAGAAACATCAATTTCAAACTGACTTAAATTACTGAAAGTCTTTGATAAAATTACTATCTGAAAAGTAGTCAGAAAATCAAAAGATACTATTTACTTTTGAGACATTCTTACTTTAAATAAAAAGGTGGATAATACTATTTTGATATAGACTATGAAGAGATGTGTTATGAAAAGATAAGATATAATATGATACACGTTAAAATCCTACAGCAACTACTCAGTTATATTACACATAGCTCTAATCAATGAATATTCCATATTTACTTATTAGATTTAAAGAATCAATCCAAAAAGAAAGAAGCAAAAAGAAAAAAGATAGAATAAACGAATAGAAAACAAATAGAAAAATGGTAGACTTAAGCCCAAGCATGTCAATAGCTGTAGAAATGCAAATTTTCTAATTATTCTAATTAAAAGATAGAGCCTGTCAGATTAGATAAACAATAAATGCCAACAATATACTGTCTTTAGGAAGCACCCTATCTTTATAAGTACACAACAATGTTAAAGTAAAATGATGAGAACACATATTCCACGCAAACACCAATTTCAAGAGAGATAGCATATTAATATACAAAGTTGACTTTAGAATAAGCAATATTACTAGGAGTAAAGAAAAAATATAATAGTGATAAGGGATCAATTAATTATAATCACATAGCAAAAATTAATTTTTAATGCAGATAACAACAGAAATTTATATATAAACATGCATATATAACAAAGACAGTAAATAGTACAGAACTAAAGAAAAATAGACAATTTTGTGATTATAATGGAGATTATATCTCTCTACTCTCAGTTATTGATACTAAAAGTAGACAAGAAAAGTCAATAAAGATATAGAAGACTTTAATTTAAAGAAAGTATAAAGCAAAGGATTTATAAAACATTGGACCCAATAACAGCAGAAAATAAATCTGTTACTGTACATAAAACATTCACCAACATAAAGTATATGCTGAGGCACAAAATAACTCAATCAATTTGAAGGATTGACATTCTATTGATCATTTTATCAGATCACAATAAAATTATGTGAGAAATAAACAATATCAACAACAATAAAAGTCCATCAAATTTGGAAATTAAACAATATACATGAAAATACTCATGGTAGAAGAAAAAATCAAAATAAATATTTTTAAAAATTTAAAGATAATGACTATGAAAGTATCATGTATAAAAATGTGTAGAGAAACCAAAACTGCTAAATTTTTGTTTTCAATGATAACATTAGAAATTAATGCATGTCTAAAATCAATAATGTAAGCTTGTATCTTAAAAAAATCAAGTTGCAAGAGAAAAAAATTAATCATAACATAAGTAAAAGAACACAAATAATGAAGATAAAAGCAGAAAGCAATAGACTAGGCAGTGGGGCAAAAATAAAAAAAAAAAACCAAAAGTTTGTTATTTAAAAAAACAATAACCAGTTAATCTCTAACTAAAGTGACAAGAAAAGAGAAGGTAAAAACTACTAATATAAGAATGAAAATTTGTCATCCTACAGAATCTATGACTGTTACAATGAGGAAGGAGGAATATTATAAATAATTAACACTAATAAATTCAACAACATAACTGGAATGGACACATTCCTGTAGAGACAAAAATTACTAAAGTTGACACAAGAATCGATAGAAAATATAAATACTTCTGCTACTAGTAAAGAAATTGAACTTGTTATTTAACAACTTTCCCACAAATGAGATTCAGGACTATGATTTCACCAGTGAATTTTAGTAAATATTCAAGTAAAAAATTATTCCAAATCTACACAAATGCTTTCAGAAAATAGAGGGAAGAAAATGCTTCTTGAGTCAGTTTTGAAGATCACCATTAAGACCTTGATTGAGAAAAGGGCATTACTGATGCAAAAATCAGGCAATGACATTATAAAGAAAGGAAACTACAGACCTTATGAATATATGTGCAAAAATAATGGAAAACTGATTTAATCAATTTAATAAACATAATTACATATATGGATTTTATCCCAGGATCTTCACACTGAAAATTATAAATTGCTTTTGAGAGAAATAGAAAACGACCAGCAATTTTATTCCTAGGCAACTACCCAATATTTATGAAAACATGTATCTACACAAAGCCTCATGCATAAATGCTCATAGTAAAGTTATTGATAATAGCTGCACAGTAAAAACAAACTAAATTTTCATCAACAGATGAATAGATAATTATCGGTATAATAGGACATTGCAACACTAATCAAAGGAATAGAATAAAGAACTTTGATAAATGGATCAACTTACATATATTCAGAAACATCATTCTGAGCAAAACAAGCCAGACCCCCCCAATAAAAATACAAACTGCATAATTTTATTTATATGAAATTTCTTGTACAGATATAACAACTCTTTAGTTGAAGAAATCAGGCAAGTGGTTGAGTAATTCTGGGAGATGGGGAGATTAACTACAAAGAATAACAACAATGCTGTTTGAGGTGACACAGATTTTTAGTGTCTGGATTGTGATAGTGGTTACACATTGATGTACACATTTCTCAAACCTCTTTAAACAGTACCCTGAAGTGTATTTTTATGTTAACTATGCATCAAAAATGAATTCCATATTAAAAGAAGAAACACAATCACAAAATTCGTTTATTTTGTTAAATTATTAGAAAATATTTAACGGTAAAATTATTGAGTAAATGGAGAATTTGTCCTTAAGAGAACTCTCCCTTTAAAAATTCTGTGTAAAATTCTATTATTTTATGTAAAAATCCTTCAAGGTATAACAAAAAATATTTTTAAACTGACTTATTAAATATGCAGACTTTTTTGTTTGTTTGTTTTTGTGATTTATTGAAGAGATGAAGTCTCACCAAGTTGCCCAGGCTGGTCTCAAACTCCTGGGCTTAGGCAATCCTCTCACCTCGGCCTCCCAAAGTGCTGGGATTGCAGGCTGAGCCAAAATGCCCTGTTTCTTCCCTCAGTTGTGAGCTTTTTCTTTTATATTCAAAACTCTGGGACTAGATGAAATTGCTTTCCAAAGAGTATTGTCATGAATCTCAAAGTTTATAAGGTCTTCACTAGACCTGACTGGATACCTGTAAGTAAAGTGATCATAAATTCTCACAGGGTAATCCATAAAAACAAAAAAATGTAATGTTTAAAGTCATAGAGAACTTTGATGTCTTTAGGGAAAACTAACCTAGTTTGCAGACTTCTTTTTTTAGAAATTAAACATTTAGATATATTACATAGTCATGGTATATTCTACAAAAGCATGTTGATGTTTCTTCTGAACTTTAAGTCTTTTCAATGTCTAAATTAGGGTTTAATATTTTCTATCTGATTGAAATGTATTTTATGAAAATACCTGTCATATAACTTTAAATATATCTTTACTTAAAAACTGCAATGTTTGACATAAAAAAAATAACATCAACATATGAACATCATTAAAACATTTAATAGCCAGGTGCAGTGGCTCACTCTTGTTATCCCAGCACATTGGGAGACAGAAGCGAGAGAATAGCCTGAGCCCAGGGATTTGAGACCAGCCTGGACAAACTTACGAGACCTCGTCTCCACAATTAAAAAGTAAATAAATAAATAAATAAAATTGGCCGTGATGGTGCCACTGCACTCCATTCTGGGCAACAGAGTGAGACTCTGACTCAAAAAAAAAAAAATTTAATACAGTTATCCTGAGAAATAGACCAATAAGTTAGATCTTGTTATATTTAGGAGAAAAAAATACATATATTTCTAATCAAGCAATGCATTTTAAATAAAACTTCTGAGAGGTTTTAATTATAATTAACTTAATGAAAATGACCACAATGCAAAACAGCAGAAATAGAATTATGACCAGCATAAATTGATGTTCAGTCTAGACGTTCTAAAAAGATCATACTATAATTTTGAAAACAATTATCTTAAGAGATCTTAATAACAAAAAGGCAATAAAGCTATTATAGTCACTCTCAGGCATGTTCCCTTTCACCTTATTATTGAACTGTTAAAATAAAACACCAAAACTGTGCTGTAAGCTCAGTGACCTCTCCATCAGTTAACATGAATGCTCTGTGTTCTGAGGCAAGGTCAAAACACCAAGTCAACCAAAGATCAAAAGGGTTTTGTGGCATAAATAACATATAATATGTAATTTTCAGAGAGGTTGTGACCTAACTCAATTATAAACAAGATATAAAATGGATTTTTATTTGCTTTCAAAACTATGCGAATTAATTTAAACACAGTGATTGTAATCTCTTTTTCTATACATAGCTCCCATCCCATATCAGTTGTTAAAATCTTGACCAGAAACACCAGATTCACATAAACAAAATAGTACCTCCATTGTGGTATGCATATACTTAATAAAGCCCTTGAAGTGGCAAATGAACATTTTTATTTAGACAGCACATCTGCTGACTTCAAAAGTATCACACACTTGCTGAGAAATAGAATTAACTATTCAGAGTTCATGTATTTTCTAGTCTCGCTTATTTTAAGTGGCGTATAAATAAAAAATAAATGATATACTTTCTCTTTTTCTCTGCATGAGATATGCATCTTAGGAAGTTTATGCAAAATTGCCCTTCATATTCAGTTTAAGAGAAAAATCTCTATAACATTTGTTTTGGAGCAACTGGACAACAGTATGCTTTCTTTTCAACAGTAAAATATTCACTTTTGTGTTTACACTTATATGAGAAGCTATTTATAAAATTAAAGTCTTATGTATAAAGCAATGTTTAAATGTTAGATGAGTAAGCAAAATTGGTCAAATTGTGTCAGAAAAGTGTTCTTTTGTATCCTGAAGTAAAATTAGCTTAGCTTAAATTTAGATTTCATAAAACTCACCTTTACAAATAGTAATATTGTATTTTTTCACACCACCATTTTCTTCATTTTCTCAGATGTATCACACATATTATCATAATAATAATCCAAAAATAGAGTGAAAATTGACTGGTAGAATTGCCTGTAGGCTGACATTATTGTGAAACCATCGAGAATGAAATGCTGAATCAAGGGATATAAGATAGTGTCTTTTAGAAATTAATTCTAGTTGAGACTTTGTGAAACTTTAATCACATAATCTTGACTTACCAAAAATCATTCTTAAGAAAATTGAGTGCTCGGGATAACTTCTGGGAATAAAATTTTATGATAATCTGTAAGAAAGGCAAAGGCAACGTAAGATGCACGAGCTTTTGCTCTCTGCGAACCTCAAAAACTTTAATGATGACTCTGAGGACTGAAAATGTAATTTGATTTCTTTATCCACTCAGTTCGAGGCCTTTGTTGAAACTGCTGGTTAATGCCAATTGATGTTCTTTTACTCTTATCCATTTTGTTCACTGAGAAGTGAGGTGGCAGGTGCAACTTATTTCTTCCTATTAATCAAAAAGTGTGCAGTTGCCATTTAGTAGGAAGATCAGATATAAAGTGAGCATAAACCGTGATAACATAGTCTACTTATGTTTGCTGTCTTTTAATACTCCATTTTTTCGTTTGGGGAAAAATAAATCGTACAAGAAATTAAGTCCATGCACACAAACAAGTGATTCACTCAATAAAAATAAAAACAGTAAAGCTATCTAATATTTCTGTGATGCATAAAGGTTTTTAACTCACATATCTTTAGAACTAAATGGTACTATATATCAAATATTTCAATTTAGCAATTTTACTCACATAAATTTTGGGTCTGATGGACTTCAGCTGTTGTTTGATTGCTTTCAAAGTTGCTATCACTTTGGAAGATTTTAATAAATTTGTCTTCTCTTCTTAGAGTAAGTTATGTGTATAAAGAAAGTGTGAATACAAATTTTTTATTGTGTAGCAGGATGTCTTTAGTTCAACTAGAATGACTCTAAACCTCTAAAAGTTGAGAAACTCATCTTACACATTTGAATATTTTTTTAGTGCCTAGCTTAGTGTCTGGCATATACAGGGGTATATGTGTGCTGATTTAATTTTATTCACTTTGGGAAGAATGAAGAATATTCTTTCTGAAATAGAATGCAGTGAAATCTAGTTCCAGCTTTTGGTAAGAAGCACTTTGAAGCCAGCTACTCATGAAGAGTGTTTTCTGGCTAGCGTTGCAATGTTGCTCAGGGATGGTTTGGTGCCTCCTTTCTCTTGTTCCATGTAATAAGGGTCTTTATTCTTATATACTTTGACTTTACTTTTTATAGGTCTGATTTCTACTTTGCTCCTCTCAGAGAAGTTCTCTTTTATTCTCTGTACAGAAATATTTGTAAATTTTGAACATACATATCTACATATATGAGAAATACAAAGAAAATTAATATCTAAAGGCATGTAAATATGCATATAGTATACATATGAACACGAGAATGACTTTAAATATGCAATTAGAAATATTTTTAAATATGGAGAATGTATAAAATATATGCATAATTATTTTTAAAATTCTATGTAACTTTTGCATATAAGGTCTCAAAATGTTTAATTTTAGTAACTTTCATACTTTACTAACATAATGAATTATAAAAGAACATATAAAATCAAATATCCCATTTGAATTTTTGTTTATTTAACTTTGATAAGGATACGATCTCAGAACCAAAGTATATCACGTCTTCACAAGGAAAAAAATAAAGAGAATGTGTATGTGTCTCTATTTATAACAAAGATTAAAAAATTAAAAGTCTAACTTCTTTTTAAATGTCTTTTAAAATTTGATTGGAATTTAGCCAATCTACAGTGTAAGGTAAACATAGTTCTGCACTGTTTGAAGTGCCAGATTTTAACCTTAGCTATATCTAACTAGGATATGCATGAGAATAAAAATATAGGATGTATATATATTCACAGGATCATTAATACTGTTATAACTAAAAATTATTTATAGTACAATTCTATGAGCACAACTAATGTTATTTTTATAATCAGGCAAGACATACCATTTTACAGGCTGCTATTTGCTTCTTTGGATACATTTACATGTATATGTTCATAAGGATAGGTTAGCCAGCAAAAATTTACCTTAAACCTTTAGGCAGTATTTATTTTTTATTGCTTTCAATATTTGAAATTGACATTTTATGAAGTTGCATTTTTACTATGTTCTTCCTATCATCCTACATCTAGGTGTCAAATATGGCTAGAAATCTAACACTCAATTATAGTTTCCTCTCAGCTAACTACCTCATTTCACAAAAATATATAAATCATTTTTGGGCAATTTAATATAAGGAAATTTAATAATATAAAGGACTTCATTGTCCAGAATTGTGAACCCAACACTTTTCAAAAACAGATGACTCCTGAAAGTTAGAAGCAAAAACAATTCCTATGATTCTCATTGATTTAGAAAGAAGAGAAAAAGAGGAAATAATGTAAAATAGTCTATGTTTAACACACTTCTATATATTCTATTGTATATTAAAATTCTTGTTTTTAACAAATTTAATAATAAAGTATGTTAGAATCCTCAATTGTTTCACAACTAAATGGTCTACTTTGTATTAATCAGTTTGCTTTTTTTATATAAAATTAGGGAAACTAATCAAATATCTGATATATTGCCACACAAAAAGAAAAGAAAAGAAGAATTCCAAGTAGTACCAGCACTTTCATCAATGTTTAAACTGCCAGCTACTTTCCAACTTTTATAAAATTAAAACTAGGTGCCTAATTATATTCACTTTTACTAATATAATGTATATCTAAAACACTTATAATGTCCAATCACATTAACAACATAGGAATAGGGTACTGGGGAAATCATTTTAAAAACTTCAGGTCATCCACTTATATTGGACTATATGACAACACTAAACTTTAGGGCAAAGGTAAACTTTTATTCTGTAGTTTTTCTTTTCCAATGAGAAGGAAAAAATATACTAAACATAAATTCAGTGTTCTCTTAAAATTCTTCCAGAATACATTTTAATGTCATTACAATAAATATTCCCTCAACCAGAAAGGGAAAATATCATGAAGGTGTTTTCAAAATTACAGATCCTGAATGATCATAATAAGGTATACTCATGTAACAGATTATTTACTGTGAGAAAGACAAATGTGTTGCTAGCATATTAGACAAGTGTCCTTACCCAGCCAGTGATCTCATCCTATAATGCTCCTTACTTTACTGCAAAGTTTAAATGTTTCCTCTGGAGTGTTAATACTATTGTGGCATCAATTTCTAACAAATATAAAGTACCCTACCTTTAAAAAAATGGATTAATATAAGGCATAATGCTGAAGTATGTGTCAAGTGTAACCTTTATAACTTTGCTTGTCAGGTTTTTCCATTAGAGACCTCATAAGCAGCCCCTGCATATCAGTCACGGTGTTCCCTGACAGGTTTAACCTTCCCAAGTGGCTGAATACACCATCCTCACTGCAGCCTATTGACCAAGGCAATAAGCCATTCTATATAGTGTATTAAAGTCATTTTCCACATGCTACCTCAGCACGACCCATTGTTCATGCCGGCTCCTGCTGACCACGGAAAACCTGCACTCCACACTAAATTGCTACACTTTACACCGTTACACCAGTTAAGCAATAAGCCCCCAACTGAATTGTTTTTTTCCTTCATAGTCTAAAAAGCACAGCGATTATCACAAGTGCTCAAGATGCAATTTTAGACTGTCAAAAATCCCTGCAAATAATTTAAACACTTAAAATATATGCTGACTGCGGAAACTTTATTTTTGTTATAATTCACCAATTCTTTGTTCCTAGATGCCTAAGGGTGGCAGGCCATCTGTGCAACTCTGAGAAGCCCTGGGCACTTGGTGTCAAAGGTTGTGTTTCAGCCCCATGAAATTCACCCCGTCTCTGCTGAAATCAGCTTTGTTGCTAGACCCTGTGACAAATGAGTCCAATCTAGGCTAGGTGCCCTTGACTTGACCCTGGCCAAGGCAAACAATAGGGCAGACTCAGCCAGTGGAAAAGATGTTCTGCACTAATGAACCCAGCGGTGGCCACAGGTCAGTTAAAAAAGAGGGGATAATGTTCAATCTTTTCAGGTGCACATTTATAATGAGCGAAGCACACAATCTCTTTCAGGATGGAGCATATAACACAAAGAACGTATTTGTACACTCATCAAGGCTAATGGACCCTGAGGGTGCAATAGGAATATGTTTTTAATTTAATCTTTATTGAATGACCTTACACACTTCATTTTCTCGGCATGGCACCATGAAATGGACACACTCTTATCAAGTTGAGAACTGAAAACAGATGAATATATAAATGACCGATACCTGCTGGGTATGTAGATGAATTTTCTTCCTTTATTTTCACCTCCGTCCGTCCTACTGCTGGCTCTCAGCACCTCCTAGGGATAGTTACCCTTAAACTCTTGTCTAGATTAGCCAGTCGTGTAAACAAGAGAACAGTCCCTCAAAACCTGACCAGGCTAAACTTGAACACGTTAACTATTGAAAGAACAAAAGTGCTCTGATCAGTTTGCTAAAAGAAAATGCCTTTTTATTTCTTCTAAGGCAAAGACTGCATGTGAATACTTACTGGGGGTGGAAGAGGGATTATACAACCTGTCCAGGGCTGAAGTTCATTGGCGTCACTACTCTTCAACATTAGAAATGCTTTTTTGGCCTAAAAAATGAGAGTTTGATTTCAAACTTCCTCTAAGAAACCAGTTTTCCAATATATTTTGCAATTCCTTAGATGAAGAGCACAAAAATAAAACAAATTTTGTGTCTCCCTTTTACAATAATAGTCATCACTTCCTGCAGATTTCTGATGCAGGCATCTCTTGTGCAAAAACTTCATGTTATTCTATAACATTATTTTGTAAAATCAGGCAAAAGTTTAAATCAAACATAATCTTACTTTACCATAGTCATCTTAGCTCACGGAAATATTTATAAAATAGTGGGCTACGAGTGCCAACATAATTTTTGAATATCATGATAGCTCTCCCCTAATTTTTGTAGACCTCAAATAAATTCTTAAAGAAAACCAAGCCAACCTTTTGATTAACAATGAAACAAGACCAGGCTCGGTGGTTCAGCCTGTAATCCCAGCGCTTTGGGAGGCTGAGGTGAGTGGATTGCCTGAGTCCGCGGGTTCGAGACCCCCCTGGGCAACTTGGCAAGACCTCATTTCTACAATAAATCAAAAAATTAGCCGGGCGTGGTAGCGCGTGCCTGTAGTTCCAGCTACTTGGAAGGCTGAGGCGGAAGGATCGCTGGAGCCCAGCAGGTCGAGGTTGCGGTGCCCGGAAGCGGCCACCACACTCCAGTCTGGGCAACAGAGTGAGACTCCAACTCAAAAAAAAACCTCATGTATAGGATACATTGTATTTCAAACACACAATTAGAAAATTGTCTTCAATGATGCAGAAGGCAGTACAGGTGGGTGGGCAGGTGTAGGAAAGTAAAGTTTGTGAGGTTCTTTCCTATTAAAATTATTCCTATTATTTATGGTCTTCATCAATCTTACAACATATTTCATTCATATTAAACACCCAGGCCTCGGCAAATGGTTAATTGCTAGCCCAAGGCGAGTGATTTCAAGCTAGCTAGGCATACAGAAGTTCAGTTTACCCTGTTGAGAAACTAATGGATAAGTTGTAAATCATACTGAGAGTTATTTGCATCCTATTCCTTTTAGTTCAACTGCTAGTTATTGATAAACTTTAAAAGGCCTTTTTGCAAAAGTGGTTGATTTCACTTGAATGTGTTCAAAAGCAATTCATATACATACTCAGAGAAATATTATGCAAAGTTTGAAATTATTGTATTATTTTAAAGCATTATATATAATTTGTTATGAGATAAAATAAAGTTGAGCTATTTAAAATTCTTATAAATCTAATATTTGTAATTAATATTACAGAAATTCATATATGTCCATTTTGACTAATATCTTAGTTTTGATCATTGGCTTGAGATATCTAATCTATAAAAATAGTTTAGCTAATTTTTTTCAATCAGATTTGTAAGGGCAAACATCCTTATCATTATAAACTATATGACAAAGTGACTCTTGTTGGAAAATGAAAGTTTTGTGATAAAAGGAGAAAGGGTGATGGAATTTGGAAACAAAAACCACGTTCTAGTTACTAGAATTAATTTTCCTTCTGCATTTAAAATATTCATGTATATTTAATCTCTAACTCCCCCACTTCTTACATAGCACTCTGTATGTGTATGTATGTATTTTTTGATCTCTAAAGTGGAGACAAAAATTCGGTTCTCATGGCAGTCTCTCCCGCACAGCAATTTCCCTACCTCTGATTTTTCTGAGAAAATGGGAGTCAATAGTTACTCACTGTAGTCTACTTTTTATGGTTTTTTTTATAATCAATATTTTTTATTATGATGTTGTGGGGTACAGTTAAGGGTTAGGTATACAAATACGTTTCATTCAGGCACCCTATTGATAAGAGGTGCTTCCCCATCCCCAGACAGATATTTGCTACTGTTACTCCCATCTCCCTCCCCCCCATAGTTTCCCACTACAGTCAGTTTTTAAAGACTTTATTGTATTGCAAAAATGTGGGGTACAAGCCAGAATTAGGTACATAAGTAATGTGCGTGCAGGTGAAGTTTGGGCATCCAACTGGTCCTCATTTCCCCTGATTTAGGATCAGGCACCCTATGTGTAGTTATGTGCCACCTGCCTCCCTACCTGGCAGTGTCCTGCGACTGCTGATCCTTCCCTTGTGCTTTTGTGATTAATGTCCAGGTCTCACTTATGAGTGGGAACATGTGGCGTTGGGTTCTTTGTTTCTGTGATAGATTGCTAGAATGATTGTCTCCAATTCCATCCAATTTGCTGAGAATTCCATTATTCTGTCCTTCTTTATGGCTGTGTAATATTCCATCATTATATATATATCACTCTGTCTTTATCCAGTCTACTTTTGATGCGCATGAGTTGTTTCCGTGTTTTTACTATTGTGAATAATGTGGCAATAAACATGTGTGTGCAGGTGTCTTTTTTGTAGAATGATTTGTGTTCCTCCAGGTATATTGCCAAGAGGGAAATTGCTGGATCATATGAAAGGTCAATTTCCAGTTCCTTTAGATATTGTCATTCCATTTTCCATAGTAGTTGGACTAGTTTGCACTTCCACCAACACTGAAGAAGCATTCACCTTTCTCTACACCCACACCAGCATCTATTTTTTCTTTTATTTATTAATGATAGCCATACATACTGAAGTAAGGTGATATCTCAGTGTGGTTTTGATTTACATTTCTCTGATTATTAGTAAGGCTGAGCATTTTCTCATGTATCTGTTGGCTGCTGTTATGTCTTCTTTTGAGAAGTGCCTATTCGTGTCCCTGACCATTTTTTAATAGAGCTGTTTACTTGTTTTGGTTTCTATCTGCATTGTTCTACTTTAATACCTCTCACCCAAGTCCCTAATGACTTCACCGATGCTAAATCAGGCAAAATTTTCATAGCTTAGTTCAAATACCTGACGTTCCATTTACTAGCTGTGTGGCCTTGGGAACTTACTTTACCTCTGCTCTTTAGTGGCCTTATCTGAGACACAAAATTTTGAGACGAATTGTGAGACTATCAGGATTCACCTCTTAGGATTGAAATATTAAATACATTAATCCATATAAAGTGCTAAGGAGAATACTTGGAAGTTTGTAAGCGTTAAATAAAAGTCAGTTATTTTTAATTGTTGATGCACTGATTCCATTAGCATTCTGTGCTGATCACTATGCTTCTTAAAACACTCTTTCCCCCAACCTCACATCAAGTCAATCCCCTATCACAAATATTTCGTGAATTCTTTCCATATCCATATGCATGTACCAAAGTGCAGACTACCATCATCTTTGGCATGGTTATTACACTTAGACAGGCATGTATCTACCATTCATACAGGGTGCTCTTGTTGCTATGCAAAGCTTATTATTCATTGCTTTATTTAAAACTAGTATTTCTCAACTAGCTTACATGAATGCAAAACTTCTTAAATGGCCCTGAATGGTCAGACCCAAATATCTATGTATTCAGTCATTTCTCACTGTCGGCATACTCCTTCTCTGTCATCTTTCCCCCTACCAGTATGCCTGAAATGTTTTTTCCACCTTCTTTGACTAAACAACCCTCGCTCATTCTTCAGACCTCAACTCAATGAGTGCATTTTTAGAAAGGTCTGTGAGCATCCTATGTCAAATTCCACTGTTATATGCACGGAGGGAAACACATATCTTTGCTTCTTACTAGCTGTCATATTTTCAATTTTATATTTTATTTGTGTGATTTTTGAAAACTATGATTTGTTTATCTGCATGAGAATAAAAGGCCCACCGGGCAGAATGGTGTTGGGCTGTGCTCATTACTGTATACTAGAATCTAGCACCATGCTAAATGAATGCATTCATAATACCCCTGGTTATTGAATTTAGTAGATGATAGAGTTCAGCAAATGTTAGATCATCTCCTTTTATACATTTGTCATATTCTACCTAGTATAAATTCCATATATAAGCAGCTTATTTTCTATGTCAAAATGCAAACTTTTTGAAAGCAGTGATTGTATGTTTTCTCACATTGTACCATATTTTGATTTTCTATTGCTGGTATAACAAATTGCCATAAGCTTGGTGGTTTTAAAAAGCACAAATACCTGCAGAAGTCGGAAATTAGTTCCACTGGGCTGAAGTCAAGGTGTTTTCAGGATTATGTTCCTTCTAGAGGCTATGGAAGAGAATTTATTTCTTTGTCTTCTCTAGCTTCTAGAGGTTACCTACATTCCTTGGCTTGTGCCCCTTTCCATCTTCAAAGAAATCAATGGCCATTTGAAACTTTCTTACACTGCATCACTCTGATTACCTGCCCTGCCTGTTCCTTTATTTACCAGGATGTTTGTGATTATATTGAACTCACCTGGATTATCCAAACAAACTTCTTCGTCTCAAAATCAGCTGATTAACAGCCTTAATTCCATTTGCAACACAAAGTCCCTCTTGTCATGAGACATACTGTGTTCATAAATTCTGGGAATTATAGTGAATCATTTGTGGATAGGGATAGGGAATTCTCCCGGTGTGACTGGCCTGGTCACATAGACCTTGTAAATTATGAATGACTTCAGAAACTACACATATCCCACCTACCACAGAGCTCAGTATCACTTAACACAGTGTTTTGCATAGAGGAGGCAGTCCATGAATATTTAACATAAAATGTAATCTTGAAGAAAATGTGGAATCAGAGAATAATTGAGACTTGGAATACAGGTTAGTGGTCAATTAGATCTGCATTTTATAGATAAAGGAAGAGAGGAGGGTTGAGGAAGTGCTCTATATCACATGTTCCATTAGCGGCAAAAGCCAGATGTCACCTGAACCTTTAAATTTCTAGTCTAGGGGATCTTTCTTACGATTATTTTTCATGAAACTTGGGAAGAATATGTAACAGCTCATTGTAACTCAAAACATTTTGATTTCAAGCTCAATTGTCTTTAAATTTTTCTATAAAATAGAAAAATATTTGTCTTATAATCCACCTTGCTGGACAGAAAAATAAGGAAAAGCAGTTTTAAATTGTAATTAAAGGAATTTAAGTGATATGTAATTACTATCCCCTTAAGTAAGACTTTTTTGATACTCTCATACAGACTGGTGAGGGAACCATTTCATAAAACTTGCTGCAAAAATATTCAAGGATTATTTGAATTTTAAAAGTATTTTAAATTAAGAAAATCTATGTAAATATGTAATATTCTCAAGGACTTTAGACAAAACATTAATAACTTTTAGGTTTACTAATAAGCAGAGTAATTATTTAGAACTGATGTCAAGTACAAAATAAAACTAGGTGTTTTTAAAGACAAACACTAGAGCATCACATAGGTAAAAGAGAACTAGACCACAATGTGATTCATATTTGGGCCACTTATCTACCATTTACTCAACTCCAAAATGGACATAAAGTTACCTACTTCAAAGGGATGTTATGATTAATAAAATGTACACAGAAACAGCAAGGAAGTGCTTTAACGTACAGAAAGCACTAAGACATTTTTAGTTTCCTCTCCTCTTTCCACATCTAACGATGAATAATGGGTCATTCAAATCAGTGCAAATTATGGAGCATCTTAAAATGTAATCACATCTTTGATGAATAACATACATTTTATACTTTCCTCTCTTACAACTTCCAAATGGTGAAGCAATATGGGATATGGAATCAGACAAATCTGGATTTGAATCTGGCTCCTTCATTTTCTTCCCAAGTAATTTAGTTTCTACATCTCATTTGTAAAATTTCTTAGGGAAATTATTGCAAGGATTAAACCAAAATAATTCATGCATGACCCTTGGTCCACTCAGCAAATGTCTGCTCTTATTTTTATCCTAAAGTGCCTGGCATCTGGCCACTCCTCTGCTTCTCTATTCTTGCTGTTCTAATCAACAATTTTGAAAGTTTCCCAAGGGACTTCCTCTGCTTCTTACTGTTCTCACTCCAATTGTACTGAACATCATATATTCTCCAAGCACAGGCTTGGTCATTTGATTTCTATGTCCTCAAAAACTTTATAGGCTCACTATTAACCAAATACATTTATAGATTTATGATTGATTGATTGATTTCAGAAAATCAGCCCAAATCTCCCATCATCTCAGAAAATTTCCCTCTCTAGAATGAACCTAGGGATGGAACACTCACCAAAATTGAAACTAAGATTTTCTCCTTGTGAAATTTGACATTGAGATGGAAAAACACTGGCTAATCTCATACCATAGAGATTAGAAATTAGAACATTGAAGAGCAGAGTCAATTGGTTTGAGAGATACAGTGGGTACTGATAATTAATTTCCTTTTTTGTTATAATTGTGTGTACTTCAGTTACTTAAAACTGAAAATTACTAAGACAATAATAAACCTAATAGCCAAGTCAGCAATCATATCCCTTTTACACTCTAAGTCAATCATTTGTTCAATGCACAGGCATTTTGCTTCCTTGTTTCTGTATTTTGATAAAACTGTATTTCAATTTTAGCTTTTAATAATGTTTTTGTTTTTGTTTCCACACGCTCTGAATATACATATTATTCCTTTTTAGTTATTCTCTTATAAGTAAAATATTTTTCTAGTGAGAGAACTTAACTTCTTCTTTTGAATCTACGTAATCTCTGTTCTTATGATTCTTTAAATTACCTTAATCTTAATTTTTTGTTCTCTCCACTTTTACACACACACACACACACACACACACACATATGAGAACCTAATTTTTTTTTCTAAAAAAACCCACAAAAATTAATTATTTAATGATAAATTTACATTACTGAAATGTTATGTCATCATGTGACTTAATTGACTATAAGCTCCTTGAATATATATGCCCTATATTATTCATTATTTTATATTGTATAATACCTAGAATACTGTTTTATGCATCATAGACATTTAAAAAGTTTGGTAAAAGCCAGGCTTGGTGGCTCAGCCTGTAATCCCACGCTTTGGGAGGCTGAGGTGAGTGGATTGCCTGAGCCTGCGGGTTCGAGACCCACCTGGGGAACTTAGCGAGACCTCATCTCTACAATAAATCAAAAAATTAACTGGGTGTTGTAGCGCGTGCCTGTAGTTCCAGCTACTTGGAAGGCTGAGGCGGAAGGATTGCCGGAGCCCAGCAGGTCGAGGGCTGCGGTGGCCGGGAGCGGCCACTGCACTCCAGTCTGGACTACAGAGTGAGACTCCAATTCAAAAAAATAAAATAAAAAGTTTGGTAAAATATTAATTAAATAATATTTTTTAAAAACGTTATGATTTTGAAATGCAAATATGAATTATTTAATTGAATTTGTGACTAATCTCCAAGACAGTCTTACTTTCTGCTCTAAAATTATTAGAGTTAGGTACAAATTATTTTATACAAATTTATATTTTTTTATATTGACTACCTAGAAAGCTCTTATACTTGGTGTCTTGGTGACTGGTGGATAGTACTTAAAGAGATGTGACAATGAAAATATAATTTCTTCCAAGATTCCTGTCAGAGCTCTCAAGATAGACCGAACTGATCAGATAGATAGATAGATAGATAGATAGATAGATAGATAGATAGATAGATAGATAGATAGATAATTGATAGATTAATACATAGATACATAGTAGGGATTTATTAGGGGAATTGTTCACATGATGATGGAGGCTAAGAAGTCCCATAATAGGCCTTCTGCTAGCTAGAAACTCTGTGTAGTCACCAGTAGCATGACTCAGTTTGAGTTCAAAAGCCTCAGAACCAGGGAAGTTAATGGTGTAACTCAGTCTAATGCTGAAGACCTGAGAACCCAAGGGGCCATTGACATAAGTCCAAGAGTACAAAGGCCAGAGAGTTTGGAGTTCTGATGTCTAAGGGTAGAAGAACAAGGGTATCCAAGCTCCAGGAGAGAGAGCATATTCATCTCTCCTCTACCTTTTTGTTCTATCCAGGTCTCAGCTGATTGGATGGTACCTACCCACACTGGGTGAAGGCAGATCTTTATTATTCAAGCATCTGGTTCAAATTCCAATCTCTTCCAGAAACACCCTCACAGACATACCTAGAAATAATGCTGTAACAGTTATCTGGGTATCCCTTAATTCAGTCAAATTGACACTAAAATTAACCATCATACCTCTCTTCTCTCTCATAGAGGGTCTCTGTCTTTGAAGGAAAAAAAAAATTCTTATTAATGTTTGCTGTATGAATTAAAATAGTTAATAATTATCAAAAATTGAGTTATCTGTGCTTCTCTTTCTGACCATTTTAAAAAATATTTTGCATCCATAAGAGCTTCTGTCTTAGATATTCATAAGTAATAACATAATAATCTCTTGTCATATTTTTTTAATCCTTCTATCCTGTGGGATATTTTGACTTATTCTCCTCTTTTTGAGAGTGTAATATCAGAGGTCCTCAAACTTTTAAAACAGGGGGCCAGTTCACTGTCCCTCAGACCGTTGGAGGGGCGGACTATAGTTTAAAAAAAAAAGGAATTGGTTCATAGTTTTTTTTAAAAAAACTATAGTCCGCCCTTCCAACGGTCTGAGGGACAGTGAACAGGCCCCCTGTTTTAAAAGTTTGAGGCCCTCTGGATATGATAGCTAATTTTTTATCTCTTTAGAAAGAAAAGTTTATTAAAAATGAAAATTTTTCAAATAAAAACATGAAAAATATTTGAGTTTTGTCATTATGTTTCTATATTATTTAAATATTACTTTTTGTTTGAGTACTATAAAACTTCAATTAAAGAGTTTATAACTAAAATTGTTCCAGTTACTTCTTTCTGTGTTACCAAGTATCCCAAAATTTAGTGACTTAAACCAATGGCTATCTCAATATCTTCTGATGGGCAGTGCTCAGTTAGGAAATTCTGGTCTTGTGGTATTGACTGAAGTCACTTGGTCATTTTCAGCATATGGGCTGGTCCAGAAGGCCCGTTGAAAAGTTAATCTCAGCACCAGAGGCCTCTTTGCTGCAACAGTGCCAACAATTGTGAAGGGTTTGAGATTTTACACAACTTGTAAGTCAACTGGTTGACCTGAATCAAGTCAGTACATTTGTTAGTAGAAGAAACAAAACTCTTAGATCAAAAATAAATGATTTTATTACTCATAATATAGGAAACAGCATCAGAATAAGCATATGCATGTCAATTTTCCATGCCTCCAAGTCCCATAGGGTAAGGCAGATGGCTTAGATGGATGCCAGCACGCACAGTGAGTTGTATTCCAGGAGAAAAATCCGAAGCTTAGGTAACCTGAATCTTTTATAATGGTTGGGAAGCATGCCTGCCCTCTGCTCTGGAGGGAGATACATTCTGTATTTTTCAAGGCTGTTTGCTATACAAAAAGCCTTGAAAATTTAGACTCAAAAATGGCAATCAGTGATTCTGTTCACAAGACATGCAGAAACACTAGAGACCCATAGCTAATTTTCTCCTAACAGATGGCTTCAGGAGAGTCAGAATTCTTACAAGGCTTCTCAGGGCACACAAAGAGAATGTTCCAAGTTGCTCTGGTGGAACCTGCAAGTCTTCATATGTCCTGGCCTTAGAGAACCCAGAAAATCAATTCTGTCACACTCTATATATCAAAGGAGTTACCAAGTCCAGAAAGAGAAATTAGATTTCACCTCTCAATTTGAGGAATAGCAACCATCTTTAAATTACCTCACAAGTTTTATATTTTACTATATTAAATAATATTTACCTAAAATAAGTAGACACTGGGTAGATGTGTTAGTTATTCCCCTTGGAAACCCATATATGCATTAATTATAAAACACCAATTTAATCCAACATAGCAATTGTAAGTATAATCACTGGAATTAGGGTGATGGAAACACTCACCAAAATTTATTTCTGGAAAAGTTATAGAAACAGAAGTGAAACCAGGGCTGCAATTTCTCTAATGTTCTTGCTATTACACTAGTGTGATGAAACATATTGTTTTCTATTGATTATAAATTAGGTAACCTATAATTTAAAATTTTACATGCTGTGTGCTGAGAAAATCTGTTGAATTTTATAAAACATGTTTTTACACTTTTTCTGCTTTATTATGTATTAGAAAAGCAGAAGTATTGTCTCATAAACAAAAATTTAGTACAACATAATATTTAAAGGTAGTTTAACAAGAGAAAAGAATAAATGTATAAATAATCAATAATTTTAATCAGAGTATATTTGTGTGAAGAATTCAATCTCATATTTTATACATGCAAAACAGACAATCTACAAACTAATGACAAAGTTCTAGTTTTGTGAAGTGAACATTTGAGTTACCACAGATAGAGTGATATTTACTATATAAAGTTTATACAAACGTCTAAAATAGGAACTTAATGAAAAAGAAGAAATTTGACACTCAAGTGAAGCTATACAAATCAACAGCAATGAAGTAACTAATTTCAATATTGATCTAATTTGATTATCTAAGATTGATATTAATTCTAGGACATATTCTAACATAACACATGTGTATGCATTTTTTAGAATCTCATTAATAAACAACATATTTTCTAACCTATTATATTTCTCAGCACTATTTTTTCAACTACGTATACACAAAAATAATAGTAATCATAAGAAATATGTAAAAACACTATAGACAATATAATACACAAAACATAATAAAGACAATATAAGTGGTTTCTGATTTGGCACATGATAGAGAAACTGGTACTGGATTTAACTAATTAATGTGAAAAACTATAAAACTAGACAAAATATATAAAGTAACCATTTACAGATACAAGACAAACAGCATAAGACTATTATTCTTAAGAGAAAAATAGAAGCAGACAAGTCTGTGTTCACCATACAATATCTGAAACCAGTAATTTACTAAATGAAAGTAACACTACATTGAATACTATAGAAGAAAGTGTCAATAAACTTGAAAACATAGTAATAAACTGTATCTAATTTAAACAGGAGAAAAATTTTTTTTAAAAATAGAACATTAGTAACCAAAAGAAAAATATTAAGAGATCACAATTACAGGTAACTAAAGTTATAAGAAAAAAAGAGAGAATGGAACAGACATACACACACACACACACACACACACACAGAGAGAGAGAAAGAACCAAAAACAAACACAAACAACAAGCTTAAAGCAATCATGAGTAAGAATTTTCCAAAATTTGATGTAAAAAGATGAACAGAAGAAATTCAAATAAAATTCATATCTAGTCACATCATAGCAAACTTCTGCAAATAAAAGATAAAGTGAAAATGTTAAAAAAAAGTCAGAAAAACAATATGTTACAAGCAATATATAGTATAAATTATGGCTGACTTCATATAAACAAAACAAAACAAACAAAAAACATTGGCCAGAAGAAAATGGACTAATATTCCTGAAGTTTGGAATAAAGAAATAAGTACCATAAAACTTTGTATCCAGTGAAAATATCTATCCAAAATTAGAATGAAATGAATATATTTTCAGATGAAAAAAGTTAATAGAATTCATTCCCAGAAGACCTAAACTACATGAAATTCTACATGTAGCTTAGAATTTCATTTTATAAACATAATATATAAAAAAGGAGTTTTTTTTAAACTTACAGAAAATTATACCATTTGGAAACTCAGATTGATGGGAACAAAATGAAGATCACTGGTAAATATATGTGTAGATGTAAGAGTATATTTTACTATCAAAGTAGACTGCTACATCAAGGAAACATATTGTAATCTCAGCAACCATGAAAAAACAGCTAAAAAGAACATAATTAAAATGAAACACTAAATCTTACTAGATTTATCTGAACAAAAGCAGAAATGGGGACAGAAGAAAAAAGAAATATAAAATTATTTAAAAGCACACACTAAAAAACAGCTGACATAAATCCAAATCCATAAATAATTACATTAATTGCCTATGAACAAAACACTCATATTAAAAGCAGAGATTTTAGAGTTTATTCTTTTAAAAGCCACAATTAAGACAGTCTATTAAAGATAAATTTAAACATACAGATAAGTACATTGAAAGTAAAAATTGAAAAACACATTATGCAAACCATAAGAATAAGAAAACTGAGGTGACTTTATTAATATTAAATAAATTAAACTTAAAAGCAAAGGTTTTTTACTAGAGTTGAAGAAGCAGATTTTATAAGGAAAAGTGATTAATGTATCTAGAATACATTTTTAAAAATTAGTATACTGTCATTATAATGCTTAAAACAACACATACTAAAACTGATAAAACAGCATAGTGAAATGGAAAATTACCCAGTGTAGTGGTACACTTGTAAGTATATAGATGATCAGAACACTATTGATTACCTGGACCTAAGTAACATTTATATAGCATTCTTAAATCTGTGTTATGACACGCAACGTAGAAGACAAATTATTTTCAAATACATATGGAATATTAACAATACTAGATCATATTTTGGAACATAAAATTGGTCTCAATAAACTTCAAAATTAAATTAAAACCAGTAATAATGAAATATTTAGGAATCTCAAAATAGTTTAAAATTAATTGACATTTTCTAAATAGGTCAAAGAAGTCAGAAGAGAAATTAGAAAATATTCTGAATTGAGTTGATAATTAGAATGCAACATGTAAAAATCTATGTGATATGGCTAATGCAGTGCTTAAAGGGCAATTAATAGCTTCAATTACTGATATTAGAAATAAGAAAGGCTTATGATCAATAGCAGTTTCCAATGTAAGAAGCTAGTGAGCTGAATAAAGGAAACAGTAAATACCAGAGTAGAAATTAATGAATTAAAGAAGACAAGCAACAAAAAATAATAATGCAAAAAGTTGGTTCTTCGCAGAAATTATTAAAATTAATCAACTTCTAGAAATAATGGACCAAAAAAGATAGAAAAAAAAAATGACTATCACTACAAATTCCACATTTTAACCACCTTATACCAATCACTTTATGCTCAAATTGTTTTTCTTGTGAACTCTATGTAATATTTAAGAAAGAAATAGTACCAATCTTGCATAAACTACTTATTAAATAGAAAGGAGAGAAAACTTTCCAAGTAGTTATATGGCTAGTATTCTAGTCTGCTGCTAAAAGCAGACAAAATAACTACTAGAAAAAAATCCCATATCTTTCATGAACATAATCATAAAAATCTTAAATAAATATAAGCAATTTAAATCCAGCTCAATATAAATTATTAATACATTATAACAAGTGACATTATTCTTAATAATTCAATAATATTTTCAAGCTTCCAGTTCTGTACTTGTTACTTGTTGCTCAAGAGCGAGTTAGCTACTTGGAGTCTTTTGTAATTCCATAAAGAGTTTAAGATTGTGTCTGCTTTTCTGTGGCTAATACCCTTGGAATTTTTTTTTTTTTTTTTTTTTTGAGTTGGAGTCTCACTCAGTCACCCAGACCGGAGTGCAGTGGCCGCTCCGGCCACCGCAGCCTCGCCTGCTGGGCTCCGGCGATCCTTCCGCCTCAGCCTTCCGAGTAGCCCGAATTACAGGTCGAGCCTGCGCTACCACGCCTGGCTGATTTTTTGATTTATTGTAGAGATGAGGTCTCGCTGCCCAGGCGGGTCTCGAACCCGCGGGCT
This sequence comes from Carlito syrichta, assembly GCF_000164805.1. Taxonomy (NCBI): domain Eukaryota; kingdom Metazoa; phylum Chordata; class Mammalia; order Primates; family Tarsiidae; genus Carlito; species Carlito syrichta. Next base: position 69,490 of record NW_007259273.1, read on the forward strand.
CTGGCAATCCACTCACCTCAGCCTCCCAAAGGCGCATCATTACAGGCTGAGCCACCGAGCCCAGCACCACTGGAATTTTAATCAGAAGTGCATTGAATCTGTATATTATTTTGGGTAGTAGAGATTTGCTGACAATGTCCATTCTTCTGATCCATGGACACAAACTATGTTTCCACTTGTTTGTTTCTTCAATTTCATTCATCAGTATTTTATAGTTTTCAGTGCACGTATCTTTCACCTGCTTGGTTAAATTTATTCCTAAGTGTTTTATTCTTTTTGATGTTATGGTAAATGGGATTTTTAAAATTGATTTTTTGGATAGTTCATTATTAATGTATAGAAACCCAACCAATATTTAATGCTGATTTTATGTCTTGCAACATTACTGAATTAATTCAGTAGTTTTTTCTTTTTTTTTTTTTTTTTTTGAGTTGGCATCTCACTCTGTTGCCCAGACTGAAGTGCAGTGGCATGCTTCCAGCCACTGCAGTCTCGACTTGCTGGGCTCAGGCGAGCCTTCTGCCTCAGCCTTCCTAGTAGCCAGAACTACAGGCGCGTGCTACCATGCCCGGCTAATTTTTGATTTATTGTAGAGATGTGGTATCGCCGAGTTGCCCAGGAGGGTCTCGAACCCGCGGGCTCAGGCAATTCATTCACCTCGGCCTGCCAAAGCCGGGATTACAGGCTGAGCCACCAAGCCCGGCTGAATTTAGTAGTTCTAAGAGGTTTTTGGTGGAGTCTTAGCGTTTTCTATATGTAAGATAAAATTATAAGCAAAAGAGATCATTTTATTTCTTGTTTTCTATTTTGGATGCCTTTTTTTTTTTTTTCTTGCCTAGCTGCTCTGGCTATGAATTCTAGTACTATGTTGAATTGAAGTGACAAGAGTAGATCTTCTTGTTCTTTTCCTAACCTTAGGGGAAGAGTTTTTACCTTTTCGTCATTTAGTATGAGAGTAGCTGTGGGTTTCTGATATCTGGGCTTTATTTGACTGAAGGACAGTCCTATATCTAATTTGTTACAAGGTTTTATTATGAAGGAATGTTGAATTTTCTCAAAAAAAATTGTATCTATTGAGATGGTCATATGACTTTTGTCCTTCAGTCTGTTAAAATGGTGTATCACATTTATTGACTTGCTTATGTGAACAATTCTATCATCTCAGGATAAATCCCACTTGATTATGGTATATAATCCTTTGAATATGCTGTTGAAGTCCTGATTTCAAATTATATGACTTCAATAATCAAAGCAGTATAATACAGTGATACACACAGACACATAGGCTAGTGGAACAGAACAGAAAGCCCCAAAATAAATCCATGTGTATGCAGCTAACTAACCCTTGACAAAAATTCCAAGAGTTCACAACAGAGAAAGAATAGACTTAATAAATGGCATTAAGAAAACTGGATATCCACATGCAAATAAATGACATTGGATCTTTTTCATCTGACATTGTACACAAAAATAAACTGGCTTAAATGTTTAAACATAAGATCCCAAACTACAAAACTTCTGGAAGAAAGCATAGGAAAAAGCTCCATCGCATTGGTCTTTGCATTTATTTTTAGAATATGGCACCAAAGCACAGACAATAAAAGCAAAAGGTAATAAGTGGGACTACATCAAACTAAAAAGTTTCTGCTCGGCAGCAGAAGCAATCAACAAAATGAAAATGCAGTCCACGGAATGGGAGAAAATATTTTCAAACCATATACCCAAAAAGAATTTAATATCCAAAATATATAAGAAACTCATACAACTAAATTGCTATGAAACAAATAATCCAGTTAAAAAAGGGAGTAAAGGACCTGAGCAATTATTTTTCCAAAGAAAACATGAAAATGGTTAACAGGTATATGAAAATGTAATCAACATCATTAATCATCAGGAAAATGGCAATCAAAATTTATTACTCTGATTTGATAATCCTATAATATATGCAAGTATTGAAGCATCGCATTGTAGCCTATAAATATATGCAATTGTTATTTCTCAATTAAAATAAAATAAAATATTAAAGACCACAATGTGGTATCACTTCATACCTAACAAATGGCTCTAATCAGTCAAAAGATAACAAGTATTGGTGAGTATATGGAGAAAAAGAAGCCTATATACACAAATGGCAGAAATATAAAAAATGGTACAGCATATAAATATATATAACCATTTTCTCAATTTTTGACATTAAAAATGAAAAAGAAAGAAAATCCTACAATTTGTGACAACATAGATAAATCTGGAGGTGATTATGCTAAGTGAAAAAGTCAGACACAGAGAGAAAAATACCGCATGAACTTACTATATGTAAATTTTTAAGTGAAATTTATAGAAACTGAGTCACCAGAGGTCAGGGAGGGGGGAAAAATGGGATGATGTTAGACAAAGTGTCAAACTTCCCATTATAAGAGAGATAAGTTCTGGAGACCTAATGTACGGCATGGTGAATACAGTTAATAATAATGTATTGCTCACTTGAAATTTGTTAAGATAATAGATCTTAAGTATTCTCGTCATCCCACACATACAAAGCTAACTATGTGAAGTAATACATTTGATTACGGTAATCATTATACAATGTATCTGTACATCCAAACATTACACTGTATGCCTTGAATATATCTATAATTTCTATTTGCCAATTATACCTCAATATGGATAAAATAAAGAATTTAAGAATATTTTAACACTTGAAGTTCAGTCATGTAATTCACCATGTTAACAGAATAAAGGAGGAAAACTATTTGGTCATGTCAACAGATGCAGAAAAAAGCATTTGACAAAATTTAGCATCCACTCATGATAATACAATAAGAAAAGGAATCTTTCTCAGGCTGCAATGTGCATCAGCCAAAAAATTTACAGTTGACATTGCTAAAATACTAAACCCTGTACTTAATGCTAAAAGACTAAACCCATTTTCTCTAAGACCTGAAGCACTGAATGGATGTGTACTCCCACCTTTCTGTTAGAGGACCTTGCCAGTGACATAGGGCAAGGAAAACAAATACATCTTGGAAAAGAAGAAAAAATATGGGAAAAAATGTTCTTCTTCCTTCATTCTTTCCTTTTTTTTTTGAGTTGGAGTCTCACTCTGTCGCACTGTAGCCTCGACCTGCTGGGCTCCGGCGATCCTTCCGCCTCAGCCTTCCAAGTAGCCGGAATTACAGGCATGCAGTACCACGCCCGGCTGATTTTTTGATTTATTGTAGAGATGAGGTCTCGCTGCCCAGGTGGGTATTGAACCCGCGGGCTCAGGCAATCCACTAACCTCAGCCTCCCAAAGGCGCAGGATTACAGGCTGAGCCACCGAGCCTGGCTCATGCTTTCCTTTTCTTATATATTTCAGATAAATTCTCTCTAGAACTCCTCTTAGAACTCCAACCTCTGGTTCTTGCTGCATAACAGCAAAACAGAAAAATATTCAGCACAAATACATATTCATTTGAGAAATAATTTTGTTCACAAAAAATTTCTTCATAAAAATCATTGGATTATAAGACTTGTCAACTTTTTTCACAAGTTATCCAAAAGAGTTTTTAAGAAGTACATAAAATCCTTGGCGGGGTAAGGAATGGGACACGACCCAGGACAGAATTATTTTCCTATCTGCAAAGACTTCTGGCTTAAATGTTGCAAGGAAAAAGCACCAGTTGTTCTGACTCATACTGTACATTTTAAAGTCAATAGATTTAAATATAGAGCCTTATCAACATTTGAAATTATTTTTGTCCAATCGGTGTGTGCGATGCCAATTTCACTTAAGAAAGGAATTTTTATATTTCCATTGTAGAATCATTCTCTTGGACCATTGTATTCATTAAACTGACTTGGTCTTAGTTTCAATTCTGAGTTTTCAGCAAAAGTCACAGAACTTTCTTTAAGAGTGGCTATTCCTTCAAAGCAATGCAAACAAAACACCTGTCTCCATTATATTTTCATTAGCATATAGTTATACTGAAATATTTCATAAATGTTAATAGAATTCAGGGAAGTCATTCGACTTCCAGAGAAGGGGATATTTTTGTCTGTCATTTTAAAACTGTAAGGTATTGGAATTTTAAGAAGACTTCAGAAAGAATGTCTAGATGTTTTCATAACAATCTCATAATTTAAAGAGATTTATTTCTTAGGACTTATTACAGTATAAACTTGGCAAATAGACTAAAATAACTTGGGAAAATCTTAATTCTGAGGACAATTTTTAAAAACTACCAAATTTGCTTTACTTCCAGGATAATAAGTGCTTAATCATCTTACTCTCCACTTTTGTAAATAACTTTTATTATGTTTGTTTTTATTATTTTTTTAGTACAGTACACAAGTATATAAATGTGGAATTCCCACTTCCACATAAGCATACACAAAGGAATATGATCTATAAGATTTATATATGTAAGCATACATATTTTGGTTTACGTAGTTTTGTTTATATTTTAAATAAAGTTTTTTGCTTGTTTCAAGTATTTTGGTTTTATTTTTACTGCTAAGATTTTTTAATTTGCTTGTAAAATTGCCAATGCCTCATGTCTTGATCTAGAAGTTTTCCCATTCTAAAATTGCAGAATCTTTCCTGTGAGTTTTCCTGTATTTCATATTTTGCATATTTTTGTGATTTTTCTGCATGTATGTTTTTAATCTTACAAAAATTTGTTTCTATATGTTAGGTATGGGTAGACGTTATTGTAGACTAATATACATGTGTTGTTATTAGTCTTGTTATTTTTCCTACTGAGGAAATATTTTTCCATCAGGAAAATCATTATGAAGGGATAACAGAGCCACACAGTTAGTTTCAGGGCTACAGAGAGGTATTTGTTGGTCATAATGGTGAAAAGCTGGTTGAATTATCTTCTTTTTCATATTATCTCCATAATTCATATCTTACACAACCAACACAGCACAATCTGAAGTGATGCCCATCACGACATATCTTCCATCCATGATCCATTTCCTGAGTTGTATTTCCTCTGTTCTCCTGTTCTATTGAGAGAAATGAAGATAATAGTACCACTATGCAGGAAGGGTCAACAAATTTGGGCATACAGCTATCTAGAATGGAGGTTTTAAGACATAGGAGAAGGAGGTAGAAAATAAATTCACAATTATGGTCTTAAAGTGTCATGAAGCCTATCACAAACTAAACAGTTTTCTAGTACAGGTGTTCAATAAACTCATTTTAAAAAGACAAAATAATATTAGCCACAATGCTACAAAATGTCTAAATAGAGAAAAACTACATTGTGAGGTTTTTTTTTAAACAAAGAATTGTACCGTGAGGATAATTTTTCATTGTAAGCATCAAATTAAGCTATTTCCTAATCAATTTGGGGAGATATTTAAAACCAGTAGTGACATTTGTAATAATTTTTAAGATTATATACACTTCAAAATTTATCAGTTTGTGGACATGACTGCAAGTTTCCTAAAACTTACAGATCAAACTAGTTGTCACCACATTAGAAAGTTCGATTATCCTAAGATACTTTTGTACTATTTTCATTTGTTTTTGTCTGCTTGGCTTTGGGGGGCATTATACTTGTTTAATTACTAACTAGTTCCAGATGAACTACCTGCCAACTGGATTTATCTAATTAAAACCATGTAATTAAATTTGTGAGAAGATATAATTAACCTAAATTTTAGGCCAGATTTTAAACTTCCACTATGCCCAGATGTCCCACTGACATTAAAGGGCTACACAAAATTCTGAAAATTAACAAGTATGGCTCCCGTTTCCCCTTAGTTACTTTATACTCTATCAGTTAAAGATCCACTAAAAAATTGCTATGGCATTTTGATTGTTTTGTTTTGCTTTATTTTCTAAAATGTTATCTGGTTACCTTCCCTTGCCTGTAGGCTACCTTGAATGCATACTTTCTTCAGTAAATTTTTCTTGTACCCTACACATTCATGCCAATAAAAGACTAAAAGACAAGATTCTCTCATAAGTAAGAAAACATGGTGTTGGAGTCCTTTGGAAAAATTATAGATAAGGGCAACCAGTATAAAATGAAAATGTTTTTAAAGCTATTACAACCCACCTTTATTTTAGGAAAACGTGTACCTGTGCGACTCTCCCTTGGTTGGAATAAAAGCTAGGGACTGATAAAGAATTGTTTTGAGATATGCTTGTGTCTGTTTACAAAGTTAAAATATCATAACTTTTAGAATAAATTAATGAATCTGCTATGTCTTCACTTTATTAAAACACTTTGAAAACTATATTCAATATTTACATGGTCCTGGTACTTTTAAATTTTTTAAAGAATAACATCTTTCTATCAAAATGCAAGAATATAAACATACTGACAGTCCTAGAAATAGTAAGTGCAAAACAGATAAAAGAGCTTGACAGTATGATTAAAGAAAGAAGAAAAACTGTATATATACATCATTTAAGCAAAATCTTTAAGTAAGAAAATTTTAAAAGCTAGAAATCCACAGGGAAGGATACACTCACCCTTCAAGTTTTAAGTTGATAACTAAAACTGAGACTAAAAAACACTATAAACACTTTACAAGTCTGAGCTTTCTCAAATGTACACTGATGAACTGACAGCTCATTGAAGAATGTCAAGGAAGCTATATAACGATCAGAAAGTAAAGTAGATGTTTCATAATGGAAATACTCTTTTCCACTATGTGAGGTGACCTACAAACCTCATTCAGAGAACTCATCTGTTATTCTGGACCTAAGAGTGCTGTCCAATAAGAGAAGAAATTGCAAGAGCCATGAGCCATGTGGAATGTCCCGTACTTCTCCTTATCTATCCTGTACCTCTTGAGTGCTTGGTCCCTTGACTTCTGAGTAAGGTTTCTAATGGTTTTGAGTTGATTTTAACAATCTGAACCTCTGACTTAATTTACTCCTAATAGATATTATCAAAATAATTAATTTGTGTTTCTCTTTCTCTCCCCTTTATTATATAAAGTTAATAAATGTCTGTTGGATAAATGAATTATTTTGCTTTATTAATGAGATGAAAGTATAATCAGCTATTTATCATTATCTTAATTAGTCTAACAAGGTTAATTTTCCAGAATATTTTCAAATTATGTCTACATTGGAGCCAGTTCATATATTCAAAAAATATTTAACATGTCTAAAGATCTCTGGACTTTCTTAGTAAATTAATTTCTTTATACAGCCTCTAAGTTTTTAAAGTATATTTATGGATAAAATACAATATTCAATACCAAATACATGATGTGATTCAGGAGTCTGAAACAATGACCAAGTTCTACCAGTTTCAGAGGTTGATTGAATCAAATAATTCTCATGATTCAAAGTTGAGATTTTTCTTCTCTCTCTGAGATCTGAGTATAATACTATTTAAGGTGACTTTGTAAATTTGTAAAAAAAACCAAACAAACAAACATAAAAAAACCCCCACAAAAAACCAGTGTGCACTAGTATGGTCTAAGACAAACGTGAAAATACCATTTTTCTGTGGAGTTTCACAAATTTACAATTAAAACTGACTCATAACCCTCCTGTTATAAGCTATTCATTAAACCTGAAAGGAAAGCTAAAATTCTCCATTCTTCCCAGTGATGTTGCTAAAAATGCTGGAACCTCAAGAAAAAGTGTCACAAAATGTCCCTCTGCATCCTAGCATAATATATATAGTTCATTTGTCTCTGGGATTGCCAGGGATACATGGGATACATGAACACAGAGAAGTGATCACTTGGAAAAATAAGTAAAGAAAGGGGGAAAATGTAAATAATATTTTATCAAACTAGTATAACATAAATTCATAAAAATCTCAGAATCTCATGACTAGAAAGTACTTTAAGATCTATCTTATCCAACCTACCATCAGCTTGAGTCCTTTCTGTAGGACCCTTTCTCTGTGGCTATTCAGAGTATACTTGGAAATTAGTTGGGATGATGGACTTACTGTATTTATATCAATTCTTTATCTCTGAACAATCTTATTAGAAATTCTTCCTTTTTAGTGAATTCATATACATCCCTAAATCCTCCACCAATGAGGGTGTGGTTGATTGTTAATTTAAGACTTCTGGAGTCACTCTCTGGGCTCAAACTGTGACTCTCTTGTTTTCTAGCTAACTGCTATTGAGCAAGTTATCAATGAGTAAAACAGGATAAAAAGTGTTTACCTCTTAAAGACTCTACTTTTCTTCTCTTAAAATAACAATAATACTACGTTCTTTGTTGAATTATTGAGCGGGATGGATAAAATTAATAAAGTATCGTTTATAAGTCAGTAATCAATACAGCTATTTTCATGATCAAATTTCTTCACTGTATTGTATTCTTTTTTCCAACTTCAACCTAGTCTATTCATTTAACAAGTGTGCTAAGCATTGGACACAAAGCTTCATGTATTGATAGATTATCCTGGTGCAAAGTAAAACAAAATTGTAATGCTCCTTATTTGTGAAATATAAATATTATTATAACAAAATTCACAAATTTAATTTATGTTTGTTATTTGGGTTGTTTTTCATACCATTATCACATTTCTTGCTGAATATTGTCTTAAAGACTTTAAGTAAATGTTTTATTTAATGTATCATCTGTCCACACTCTAATGACATCTCAAACATTTTCCAAAAGGCCTGTTATGATCCAAAAAACTATGTTACTACAGCTATAACACTAAGACCAAACATTGAAAACTTGAGCTAGTGTTCATTGCTTTATTAGAATATCAGAGGATCACAAGGATTTTTGTTAATTACAAACAAAATCTAATTCAATACTTTATAAATTGTCATTGTGTGTTTATTTCTGTTTGGCTATCTGATCAGAAGAAGAAATATCCATTTCTCCCTACCTCAACATCCTTTGGTTTAAAATTGCAAAATCAGAGTCAACCAAGACACAATGCTTGCATCATGTTGTTGATATTTTTTAACTGATTACTGTTACTCCTAGTCTAAATTCTTTTTTTTTAATTTTTATTTTGAAATTGTGGGGTACAATTCAGGGGTAGGTATACAAATGGTCATTGTGCAAGTACCTTATTGATAAGGTGTGCCCCCCTTCCCCAGTTGGATATCGACTACCATCAGTCCTAACTATTCTCCCCACCCTCCTCCCCGCAGTTTTCCCCTACTTTCAATCCCTTTTCTATAGTAATATGGTAGTTGTTCAAGGCCCACTTAGGAGTGAGAACATGTGATACTCAGCTCTTTGTTTCTGTGAGAGATCACTCAGTATTATAAGCTCTAATTCCATCCATGTTACTGCGAAGTTCATGATTTTGTTCTTCTTTATGGCTGCATAATATTCCATTGTATATAGGTACCACAATGTCCCTTTATCAAATGTATCTCTATTTCTGTATGACTTTGAAGATTGGAACACAAGAACATTATTAGACTAGATGTAGAGACTTGCACTAATGGCATCATAAAAAGTGTAGCCCACTCAAAGATAGCTGAGCACAATGAATAGTAGTCATATGTAAGACTGTAGTTATTTCATAGCCATTGTGTCCCATTGGTAGGTAAAATATGCCTAGTTAAACATTACTTGTTGATAGTCTACTAAAGGCTGGGAACTGAATGTCAAACTTCTGATCAAACTGATAGAGAACAGACCAAGAATTCATTACACTGTGCTTAATTGAGGGTGAATAAAGAAGAAAAAGTGGTTAAGTCATCTGTGTTTAAAAAACAAGCACAGTTTTCAGAACAAGGAAAAGGAAATATCATCCTGAAGACTGAGTGAAAATGAATTTTTGAAGAGGACTTATAGGAACTGGAAGAAAATTTAGAAATTATTTTGCATTGTCAATAGGATGAAGAAAGCATACCACCTTTAAATTAGTAGCAGAAATTCATTAGGAGATATAAGATTAAGAAGAAAATCCAACAGGAGGTAGATAAAATATGAAAAATTAAAATAAAATTTAAAAACTAAATAAAATTTTAAAAAACAATCAAGATTTACAAATGACTCTGCAGAGAATTGCAACAGCACTGTATATCAAAAATGTCTGCTTTCTCAAAATTCAAAGGAAAAACAAAAATGATTAAACAATAGGGAAAAAAGAGGTAAGACCTAGAAGATTAATAATAGAAATGATTTCTATCCTGACAAAGATAATTTTTAAATATTATAGAAAAGACAATATTCCTAAGCTGTAACTGTGTATATTTAAAGAGATTTCTGAATTACAGTCAAAATTAGTGAAAAACAACCCATTCCACAAATCCTACTGGTAATCTAGTTTTAATTGTAGAATAAAGTAAAATCCAATAAGCACTCAGAAAAATAATACCATTATATGAATCAAGAAAGCACATGAATAAAATCTGTCTGGAATTAAATTTTTCTCCTGCAATATCAGATTCCAGAAGACAATAGAGAGATCTATAGTGAATCTTGAAGTGATTTTTCAAAAAAAATTGTGACCTAAAAATCTTTCTTCATCAAAATTTTCTTTCGTGTATGATGTCACAGAAATATAACTTACATTAAACAACTAGAAGAATATATCACACATAAAAATGTAAATATGTTGATAGATGATGCAATTTGCCCATAATAGAGAAAAATTAAAATTAAAAATTCAATATTTCATAAGTAATATAACAATAGTAATAATAATAAATTTTATCAATTACACAATACCTAAGGCACCATAAAATATGAAAATCACCATAACTTCAGTAAGCCAACCTTTCAGTAATGCTACTGAAGAAATTCTCTTGTAAGAACTTTTCATACCTCCTGTAATCCCAATCCTTTGAAGACCAAAGCAGGAAGATTGCTTAAACCCAGGACTTCTAGACTAGAGTGAGCTATGATTGCTATGACTACACTCCAGTCTGAGTGACAGAGTGAGATCCTGTCTATAAAAATTTTTTTGTAAAATAATACTTCAGCATTCAGGGTTTAGTATTGTTCAGTACCAGAGCAAAGTATTTCCTTGAAGGAGAAAAAATATGTATATACATATATATTATATAATATAATTTATAATTTTAGACTGGAAAAATACATTGCACATATAAAAGTGAAAACGTTAATGAATAATATAAGAACATGTAACTTTGTATATAAAATTTTTAAAAATGAAATACATAAAAATATTTGACTCAGTTTTATGATGCCTTTTAAAACATTTACATCTGCTAAATTTTATTTGTTAAACATGTACTATTTTTAAATTACAAAAATAATAGTTCATAAAAAAATTGGTCTTGACCAGTTGCTTTTGTTAGTCCATATAACTCTATCCTTGCTTATTTGATTGATTTTTAAAACTAATATATGGTATGTTGATTTTTATTCTATTAGACTCGCTCCACTGTTCTAATCAGTCAAAATTTTTTCAAAATGAACCTTATTATTTAATGTGTACACTATCTGGTCCAGCTGTGTGTCACTCATTAATTTCATGAACACCTCAATGTTTCCTTACAAGTCTTATTTCAGAATCAAGGTCAGAGCCAAGAGAATTGGATATAAATTCACTCTTCAGGATTCTTCAGTTTCCATGTACAAGTGATGAGAAATTCATCTAATTGCCTTTGGTTTACACTCACATTTTTCCCCTCTTATTCACAAGGCTATCATGAAGAATTTAACATGGTACACTTTGCTGAATTTCACATAGGTCTTGAAAATTATTTTGCTCTGATCTACTTATTTGATAATTTTGGTAACCTGTTAAAAAAGAGGCTAGGTTATTCTGAGATATCTTGTTCATACCTGAATATCTAAATGAAAAGTTTTGTGAATGGCTTTTTAAAAATTTCAAAAAATATATTCAACTGTCAATTTATTCTTCGTACCCTTTAAAATACAAACATTTTCGTTATTTTCAAAACACTGACAACATCAATATTTACCAGTTGACTAAATATTATGGGAATGAATAAGCATACAAAATAAAACTATAGTTAACCTATAAAATACATCAAAGTGACTTTTTAGTTTTCAATATAGTGGAAATTTAAGTTGTAAAAGCATTTAAAATATATCTCAACAAAACCACAACAATATTTAAATTGTTACTACTGTGAATATAGACTGGAAAACACTTTTTTAAAAAGTCAGAGGGTTTGGTTTTTAATTGATATGGGAGCATCAGCTACAAGAATCAGAGTCAACAGAAAAGGAGTGAAAGAGTCACAGACTTAAAACAAGAAAACGTGTAAAATGAGCTTAGTCAAAGTCATTTAAACGCAATATGCAGCCTTGTCAAGGGATCAAACAAATAATCTTAGAAATCAACAAATATCACAGGCTGTATTCTCATTGCAGAATATAGAACATAGAATGGTCACCCTGTGCATCATTCCTTCTGTGTTCCTGATGCTATAATTTTATTTTACTACATATATTATAAACCTCAAATATGTATGAATGATCATAATTTGAAAAGTTTTAAGAATAAAATTGCAATCTGCTATCTTTTATTATTATACTTTAACACTATCTTCAAATAACACAACCAAATACACACATATCTGTAATTGTGTTTCCACAAGACTGAAGAATAGCAAATTAATTCTACTTTTCCGGGTTTCTAACGTTGAGTGTTATGCCAGCTTAACATTTCCTGGTGATGAATTTCATGAAACTACCTCAATTTTTTTCACCCCTGAGTAACTTTCAAAGATCTACAGTCTTATCTTTGCCTAGTGGGTTATAGAAGTTAATGTATGTCTTGACTTAATTAAATGTATATGAAGTATACATTTTAAAAGGCGAAAAGGCCTTTTGATCCACAAAATATTTAACTCAGCTATAAAATAAGACAATTAGGCAAGTTCCTGGATGGATTTACCTGCTGTTAGATTAAACAAACATGAAGATCCTGAGGCAAAATACAAATGATATCTGTTTGGTCTAATCTTGAACTGTTTCTAATAAGTGAAATTATACATCTTTAATATGTTAATCGCTGAAATATTAATTATGCTGACAGTATTTTAAGAGGATTAAAGGAGATAATCTTTTTGGGGATTCCATCACACTGTAATTATAGGGCAGTAATGGGAATCTGCCAGGAGGGAGCCACACCTCATCAACAAGGGTACCTACACAATGAACATTTGTATACCTAACCCTGAATTGTACCCCATATCTTTAAAATTAAAAAAATTTAAAAAGATAAAGAATAAAAGTCGAAAAGCGATATTATCTACAAACCTTGGTCAAAACACAGTTAAGAAAAAGGTGAGGAAAATACCAAAACGGGGGAAAAAAAGGTCCACACCATTTAATAGCTGTTGTTAGAACTCCACATAATAGATATGGAGCCAAGAAACTTTTCAAAAAGTAGCTCAACCTACATTGTGGTTTAGAAACAAGTAATTCATGAGATTAAGGGAGACTTTTATATATCATCCAGAAGCAGTCAACCCAAAACGTAATCAATGTAAAATAAGCCATAAATTTAGAAAAGTTATGAAAGCGTGTTACAAAAGGAATGAATGAGGCTGTAAAGAGGAGTACAGATGATCAACAAGAAGCCTGCCAGGAGATGTGTTGGAGGAAATGATGTGTCAGTGTGTCCCCCCCCCACTGTGGAGATGTATCTTTTACATCTCCACGGAGTAGGGTATCAATTCGACCAGCAGACCCTTTGCCAACTTTCTCACCAGTGTCTTCTAGGAGGTGAGGAAATGAATGCTTGTCGCACAATCCTGCCTGCACCACACCTTTTTGTTTGGCATAGAGGCTCCCTATAAAAGAAGATCTTGTGTGTGTTTTATCTAAAAATGTCTACTTGCATTTTGTATTCTTCTGCACACTCTGTAACATAATTGTGTTTATTTTATTATAAATATGCTTTAAAATTCCTGATGAAAAATAAAAGCTTGTAGTAAAATTGGTATTCTAAGGCAACAATGTGCCATACTTATCTCTTGATTTTGCCACGTACTGACACGTACTCCCAAAGTATTCTAGTTTGGAAGTCATAATTTAGGCTGCCAGCTGGAGTAAAAATAGATATTCTCCTAGTGCTACATACACTGAGTAAATTTTTCAATATTAATTAAGTTTTCCAATTTCCTCAATTCTTGGAACAGGATCCCCTGACCAGTGGACACCAATATTTTGTCATTAAAGCAGGCTGATTCCCAATGCAAATCAGTAATTTGGCATTTTCATTTCAAACCAATCTGAGAATGTTTGTTATATGAGTTGCATATTCCTCTGAACACATTACCACAATTTCAGTCTTTCGAAGGGCTAAACAACCAGGTGCTATACCCCCTGGATCCAACTTGAGAACACCATCGTGTGCAGTTCACCCTAATACAGGCTACTAACTTGCATCCAGATCAGGTCTTTGTTGGTTTTATCTTTATGTAAAAAAGGAAACCCAGTGAAAAAAGATGAGCAGCAGAAAGGGAGTTAATGCATTTCTTTCTCCTGCCAACTCTTACTTTAAATCATCAAAACTTTACATTCTAAACTACTTTGTTCCTCCCTTATTGAAACAAAATTGTATCTATCTTATCCCATCGTCTTATCCTTCATGTTGGAGAGTATATTATAAAACCAGAAGATCTTACTAAAAGATCAGTCTTATATATGAAAACCAAAAAGAATATACAACAATGTGTAATTGTGGGTTTGCATCATGACTTCCAAGCCATCGAGTTACTTTAAGTGAAGATCTAGGAACAGTGTCTCAGTGGCTTTCCATGGAATCTCTCCCTTCTCCGTCTCTCTCATTTGTCTCAGAACTAATCAGTCCTTTTAGTTAGCTCCTTAGTGTGCCTCTCATTTCAACCCAGCCCTAGTGGTTTGTTCCATATTGTTCTTAGCCCTCAGAGTGGGTGAAGGTCATTCAAGGCCTCAGTTTCCGCTGTTAGAGGAGAGAATGGGGCTATGTATCCTATGGACAGAGAAGGGCAAAGAGAAGTCCTGTCTTGGTTTCTTTTAACCAAGCCCTCTTTTTAGCATATTTTTAAATGTCAACATGTGCCAGGGAAATGTGGGAATGGATTGGGAATGAGCTGGAATAAATATACAAGTATGGACCTTCATAATACAGACTTTTAAAAATATTCATCTGAAAGATAATTTTTAAAACAACAGAAACAAAAGGCAAACAAACAAAAAATCTGGAGTAAGAACACTATAATTTGTCTCTATGAATACAGGAAAAATATCTGTTGATGTATTTTCTTAAATTTTTACCCCATCATTCTGTAATGCATTTTAAGACTTATAGCCAGTGGCCATAGACAGAATACTTCCACTGCTAAAGTAAAGAATCCCAGAATGAAGGCTGATGGTTTTATTTTAAATCAGGTAACCCAGTGGAAAGGTAGTTGAGAAAAGCTTATTTGCTGACTAGAAGACGAAGGGTAACTTTGATGGTTATGATTTCCTGTCGTCTCATTTTGAACCTCTCAGTAATACACAGGTTGGTTACTTCACTGCCTAGAACTACATTTCAGCATCTCTGGTAACTAAGTACCATTCTATTTCATTATAGGATTAAAAATCAGAAGGAATGTGGTATGGAATCTATCTTAATAAAATACTGTATTTTCTATGTAGATATGTTAAATATGTTTGACTTCGTGGTAGCAACCAAAATCCAGTATAACACTTCATGTTAGGAACCCACCACCTCTCAACTAGAAATGAACATTTTCAGTAAAACATAAAGATTTCCTTTTATTTTGCCCAATTTGACTTCAGATTTATAATTACATTAGTGATTTATTTGATAATTATAATATCAAAATATTTGGTATTTATTTATACATAACTGATAGTGCAGCAACACACAAAAAGAAAAGATATGGACCTATTGTGCATGTCATATTTGAGATGGTAAATTATTACGACGGTAAAAGATAATTTGAGGAGATCATCTGTCTTCATTGCGGATGAGGCTTAGATTCTTATGCTCAGCAAGTAGATCATCTCTTGATGACTCATAAATAACCACATGATTACTTATGCCAGAAAGTCATGATGATCATTTGTAGATAATTTCCTTAATTATTTTCATCTAGGACATATTGGACTGACTATTAATAGTGTATACTTCAATTAATTACTTGGCTTTGTTTTCACTTTGACTATGTATCTCCTTGGCATAAAATCTATAAAAAGCTCTTGACATACAAATACTTAATCCACTTTTAAGGGGGAAAGTGTGAGAAAGAAGAAACCATCCTGGGGTCCGTCATGGTTGGTGTGTGCCTGTAGTCCCAGCGAGTCTGGAGGCTGAGGCAGGAGGGTATCTTGAGCTCTGGAGTTCAAGGAAGTGAGCTTTATTCATGCCACTGCATTCCAGTTTGGACAACAGAATGAGACTGTGCTTCAGAGAGAAGGGAGGAGAGGAGAGAGGGGGCGGGGAGAGGGGAGGGAAGGCTATCCTGCTTATTTCCACCACTGAGGTCATGAGCAAAGGTTATCTGGGAGCCTTCAGAACTGAACTGCTGAGTCAAGTCTTTAAAGTAGATCTTTTCACAACTGCACAAGAGCTCCAAACAAGAGTCCTTCACTTCTTATTAGTTAATTTAAAATGAATTCCAATGACATGGGGCACAAATACATTATGTATTAATCAGCTAATGCATAATAGTTAGAATATAGCATCAAGAAAATTTTGATAGTAAGGGGGTCAGTTAATACCTTTGCTTGTCTCCATTGGGATATGATGGCATTTATTTCTCCCTTTTAAAAAGTGATCAGGCTCGGTGGCTCAGCCTGTAATCCCGCGCCTTTGGGAGGCTGAGGTGAGTGGATTGCCTGAGCCCGCGGGTTCGAGACCCGCCTGGGCAACTTGGCGAGACCTCATGTCTACAATAAAACAAAAATTAGCCGGGCAGGTAGTGTGCGCCTGTAGTTCCAGCTACTTGGAAAGCTGAGACGGAAGGATCGCCGGAGCCCAGCAGGTCAAGGCTGCGGTGGCCGGGAGCCGCCACTGCACTCCAGTCTGGGTGACAGAGTGAGACTTCAACTCAAGAAAAAAAGAAAAAGTGTCTTGCTCCCTGCCTCTTGCCTTCCTTCTCTCTCTACACATAGGTATATTTATATCTGAATTAACTAATAAAGACACCTTTTTCTTCAGAGCTTTTGAAAACAGTGCAGGTAATCTAGTTACAGGTTGTTCTTTATGCACTAAAATGTTAATGATAAAGTAAAATAATTATACTACCTAGTGGAAAATAAAAATGTTTTCTATCTAAACTTCAGAAATAAGATAATACCTGAAAATTAAAATACCAGTTTTTCAGCTTTTTAAAATAAGTATATAACTTATACTACTACTTAAAGCTATTATTATAACTTTTAAAAATAGAATTATCTGCTAGTATTCTGTTAAATTGGATATTCTGAATAACTGAACATTACTACAGACTTCTAAATTTCAGAACTTAGAAAGAATGAAATAAAATCAATCCCTAGAATTCTAATTAATACCCTTTAGTTGCTAACAAGGCATCCCAGGATAACTAGTCATACCAAACATCAATTGCCAATTTTCCTATATGGTAATTTTTAATTCACTTTTAATGTTGGTAGTTTAAGTACCAGGCAGATAGAAAGTTACTATAACAGCAATTCAAAAAATATATACAAAGTATTTTTTTAAAATATGATTTACCACAGTTTTTCTGAAAGGAGGAAAATCTTCATTAACGAAGCTATAATAGAAAGGAAGACATGTTAAAGTTAATAGGAAGCAAGGATTTTTGTTTAACAAACGGAAGAAATGTCAGCCTGGTTCAAACTGTCATTTTTTAAAAAATTTGCACTTCTGTATATCATTTTTGGAACCTTCTAAAATGTCTTTCTTTTCTAAAATATTCTGGCTGGCATTCAGCATCTTTTATTTTTATGTTATCTCACGTGATTTTTTTGTTAAGAGACACTTCAGGAGATTTTTCATAAAATGTGTTCAGTTTAGAGCCCCAGGTTTATTGTATTTTTACACTAATGCAGCATTATCTTTGCTCTCCTTACAAGAACAAAAATATCTCGAAAGAGTAAAGCTTCCCAAGGTCATTGGCCTGTGTCTTTCCAACTCCTCAACCAGGTATTCATTTTTCTTAGTTTCTTGTCAGTGCGCCGTGATATCCTTCACATCTGTCTGTGCCTTTGCTTTTATTAGCAGAAAATACAGCTATAGCTTTAGTGTCATGTGTACTATAAAGACAGGATTTTCAAGAGATTTGACAACTCTCATATTTCCCGAAGTATTCTCAATGTAACACAGAAACAGTTTATTACTGTTAAGTAGTGACTGTCTCTCCAGCTTGAATAATGAAGTTCTCTAGGTCAATATTTTATACAATGATACATTTAAGGAAGCATTCCTCTTCAGCTTGGCACTAAAACAATGGCTGTCATAACACAGATCTATGTATTATCAATCTCACATGCCACCATAATCAATCTAATTCGTGGGCCAGGGAAAGTGCAATATGTTATTGAGTTAAACCAAGAATTTTCTTCTACCAAAATGTTTATAAAGGAGCATAATAAAATTATTTACAGAGATGAGATCCTACTCTACAATGTAGAATAAATTTAACCTTCTGTGAAAAGTGTTCACAGCTGCAAGTGATTTACCTATGTTACTAGGAATGACACAGTCCTATCAGGTATGAAAGCCCCAAGTCTGAGCTTCACAAAGCCAGTCTGAGTAGTGAGATGGGAGAAAGAAAAACAGACATGCATTAAAAAGTCTGGCTCCTGAATCCAACATCTACAACACACACACACAAACCAAAACACAGCATGAAGCGTGTTTTATAGAATCATTAAAAATCAAAACCTTGCCCGTCTTTCGTTTGAATATTTCATGACAAGAGCCCATTTCTAAGGGAGAAGCGTTTTCTCGCTGGTCAGATAACAGTGGGCTTTAGCATGGAATAAATTCACAAACTTTTCTCAAGAAAGAGAATTTAGGCCATTTCAGTCTAAAGAAGCCAAAGCGTACATCTGCATCGATCCTTTTGGCAGCAAAAAGCAAGCCCCTTTGAAGCATCACGTTTGTACCAACACCTGCTAAGACTCTGCCTGCCCTTGATTCCATTTTGTATCTGGCAGTATTGCAAGTGTACTCAATTGAAGATGATTCCATAGCATAAAGAAAATGTACCTTGGCTAGAGATGTACATTTATTTTTTCTTTCTCATATTTTTCTTCTTCCCACATACTCTGGTCCTGTTGCTACGGAAGAGGAAAAACTCATTGGGGTGTAAGTGTTCTCAGCTTTATGAATTGGTGATTTCGTTCACTTCAGTGGAGAACCATTTTAATGTGAACTTTGACCTGTATTTTTCCATTACAGGTTTCTGCATGATCAGACTGACTCCCATGTATCTTTTTGATCTGATTCAGAACTGGCAGGAGGAAAGGTATGATTGGCACTTCCGAACAAAGCACAGTAGCGTTCTCTTCATTCTTCATAATTCCCTTTGCTTCTCATATGTGGCAGATTGCATTGCACCAAGATGGGAGCACCCATATATATCCTATCCCACATATGAGTCCATGTTCTTTCCTCTTGAACTTGTGTGAATCTTTGTAAATGTCTTAAGTAGAATTTGGTGGAAGTAACATTTATAATTTTCGTGACAGTTTTAAAAGGTGATATGACTTCTCTTTCTCTCTCAATACTTGCCTTTGGAACCAGACTACCATATTTTGAGGAAAACCAGAACTTATGGAAAAACCACACTGATGACTTCTAAGCAACAGTAGCTAAGTCTCAGCCAACAGCTATCATCTACCAGACATGTGAGTGACATGCCTTTACATTATTTCAACTTTTCCAACTGAAGCTCAGAATGTTCTAAAAGAAATAAGCCACCTTCACTATGCCTTATACACATTTCTGACCCACAGAAACCATGAGACATAAGAAATGATTGTGTTTTAAGTCACTAGATTTTGGAGTAATATGTTATACAGCAATCAGATAATTAATATAGGCCATCACGTCTTTCCCTTATCTCAAAATGATTCAGGTATTTATTAGAGATACAAAACCGTATCTGCTAAACTGTTATACCAGGATCTATACCTTATGTCTTTCTCTCAACCACAGAACTTTGTCCCCTGACAAAACCTATCTCCAGAGTGACCCTCTCAGTGTCGAAGGAAATTTCCTCTTATCCTTGAATTTTCCTATTGCAGTATCTGTAGAAACTTTAATGAAGTAATCATGCACTTCAGGATATATTGGTTTGAGACCTGAGCAAATAAAAATGTGCCTCAGATGCCTCCAGAATGACCTTGTCTATAAAAATGCCATGGGCCAAGTGATCCTGCCCAGAGCATGATATGTAACTCTCCAGAGCAGTGCCCTGGAGAAATCGGAAAGCTGACGAGGACCTCTTACTCCTGCACTGGTGCTGGGCACCAGAAGCCTGAACACAGTTGTCCCTGCACACTCCCAAGTACACATACTATTCAAATCAATACCCAAATGAAGTGCTTTGGTTCAGGACCTTCTCTAAAAACTAAATAACTAAACTTGAGCTAGAAAATGAAAGGATATTGTTACATAGCTAAAACTAACATTATGTATATAAGAATTACAAATACCCTAAAGTGATGGTTTCCAGGGTTTTTTTTAGTTGCAGACTTATTTCTTCAAATATAATATTACAATGGAGAACCCCACAAATAAAATAGATGAATGGATCAAGTCTAAAGAAGCAGCTGGAAATCCAGAGCTGCTTGGGCTCTTTCTTCCCTACCCAATTCCCACTTCAGAGGTCTTAAGGAATTGATGCGGAAATCTTGCTGAGATTCAAGAGAGATTTGTATACCAGTTACTCACTTCCTCTCAGATAAAAAACTAGCACAAAAAGATCATTTAGTATGTCTGGGGATGGACGTTGTCTATCATTTGTAGGTGAGCTTTCTCCTCTGTTCTTCAGATTCTGCCCATTTTCTGTGTCTCTCACACAGGCACAGCTTGAGGAACTCGCATGTTAATACCAAGGACCCTTATCATCCATTTTCTAGAGTTCTCTGTTTATCTCTATAATTGCTCGTAGTACAAAGTTTAAAATCAGAGTGATCAGCGTAGCTATGAATGCATTGATTTTCTTTAGTCAGCTCTGCAAAAAGACCTGCTGATCACTATAGTGGGGAAAGTATTCTTTCACATGTTTGACTCCCTCTCTTCCTTATTTCTATGATTCAGTCATTCCCCCAAGTTCTATCAATTTCATCTCATCATGTTTGCCACTTCCTACTTATTCATATAAAATTGTTATAGTCCAGGCTTTCTTTTCTTAGACTCTGTCTTTTGCATCCTGATCTCCCTGCTTTCAATGCCCTACACTTACTACTTCCCAAACATTGATATCAGAATAATTTTTCAAAATCATTATGGCCCCCTGCTATTCAGATATTTGTTTCACCAGCACCTCATTGTGTTTGCTCTCTTGGCTTGATTGGCAAAACTTTCCAGCCTCTGATATATAAGTACACTTTTCATTATGATCCATCACGAACCCTAAATGCCAGCCCAAATCAATCTCCCCTTATTCCTCAAAAATAATTTTAAAAAGCTTAGAGAAATGCATTCCCTAAAAGAAAGTATGATGAAGAAGGAAGGGTGAAGAAGGATAAAAATTGTCATTTAAAATTAGTAATTGTATTAGGTGAAAATATATTATCAAGTTGAATAAATTTTCCCTGAGATTCTAAAAAAATCAAAATGAAAACATGGTCAACATCGACATTTATAGTATCCATGGCATCCTCATAATAAAAATAGACCTGCACTCAGGGGATCATATCTACCGATTTTGTGTTCCATCACCTTCCAGAGAAATGGTGTTTGTTTTGTAGTAATAATAAAAGTCATATTATCACCTGCAGCAAATACAACTTATTATATATCCAGCAGTGTGTTTATGTTATTTAATAATCACACCAACCTAGGGGATAGGTACAACCTCTTCTATTATCATCATTTAATAGATAAGGGGATTGACGCAGAGAAAATTTAATTAACCTGCCCCAAGGTCCCACAGCTGGTTAGTAGTTCTGGAATATCAAGCCAAACAGTCTGGATTCAGAGCCAAAACTCTCAACTATTACTCCAACCCGAATTAATAGGCTCTCATGGATATCTGTTGAAATAATGGACAAGAAAGTCATATGTCCATTTCATTCCAGCTCTCCCATGTAGAATGCTGTGGGAAGCACTCAAGGATGCTAAATGAAACTATGTGTGTCCACATTACCTTCCCGCCTGTCACTCAGTGGTTTTGTTCCCTGTTCTTTGCCTGTTACTGTGACTCCTGTGTCTGCCTCTGAATAGTTGTGCTACATCTAGTGAACTATTGTGAACAGTTGAGGCAAATGGTTTGCGCTGCCCTGGTGATCCCACCCTGCCCTGCCCTCATGCTCTACTGTGCTGACTACCTCAATTCCATTGATGCCCAGAGCTCCAATAAGAATCCCTCCTACAGACATCTTGTGCGGAATCCAACAGTTCTGCCCTAGTCCTGCCTTAGCCTCTCTTCTTCCATCATGTCCCCAGGTCTTTCAGCTGTGGAGAGTGTCTATGTACCTGCCACTACAAGCTACCACACTAGAGCCCTCAAAACTTCACACATCTGAGGAGATCCGAGAAGGTGGGAAGTGAGTTTGTTGCTGTTGTTGTTTCCCCTGATCCTCAGTAGCCAGCACTGATTCTCTTTAAGAAGAAGAAAAATTTTCAAATAAATTGAGACTGTCTCATGTCTTGAGTTTGATGACCATGTTAAGAAGAAAGCCAGATTTTTATCATCTTTCTATACAGAAGGGATCACTGATTTTATGTAAAACTTCTAAATGTGTGAACTCTCACGAATGTTCCACATTCCACTTTTTTGCTGTATTTCCAAAGTGCCTAAGGGCACAAAAGTGTTGAACCCTTGCTTAGATATTTTTCTAATTCTATTTTACACAATTTCCCTATTCTAATTTACACAAATTTTAATTTTCTTGGGTTCTAACTTCCTACATGATCTACAACTAAGCCCAGTAATAAGATAACGTCTGTGATAGAGCCTTGATACCAGATGTGCACATGCTTTCTATTTTAGCATTATTTTGTGGTTTCTCTCCATGTAGGTTTAATATTAAAGTGCAATTAGGAGGCATACAATATGTTGGTACTTATATTAAACCATCCAGAAAGAAAGCACTAAAAAGCATGTGTGTTTATATTAAAGTAATAATACTGTGTAGCTTTATATGTAAGATAATGATCTTGTTGAGAATTTGCTATGATGCTCAATTTCTGAGTTTAGTGTCAAAAGCTCAAGAGTGAAGCTCTGGGGAAGCTTTCATCACTGAAAAGAAAACATTGAAATAACATCGTGTTTCTCATCTTTAGTTTTATAGGTGTGTTTCTGCAAAATGATACCGTAATTGCTTCTGAGAAGAAGTTATTTAGGTTTGAAAAAGTATATTAATGTGAGAATTGTACTTAATAAAAATATAAGAAGAACAAGGTAATAAAACTATACTTAGAGGAATATAAATACTAAATATAAAATTTACTTGAAGATAACCCAAAACATTTTCTGAATCAATATAATTTTATGTATCTCATATCAAGTATATATAGAATATATAGAAACATGTTATATGAAATAATCATTTTAATTCAGATGCCTCATTTAAAAAATAAAAAGCATAATGTCGTATTAATGGACAGCGCTCAATGTTATTAGCAAAAAGTTTCAGGTACTTGAGTCAGGATATGCTGCTGTATACTGTAATCCAAATCACTCCAAATCTCAGTGGCATGTCATAATAAGAGTTCACTTCACAAATAAATTCCGCCATGGGTTCAGGTAACTAGCTCTTCAAGGCAGCATCTAGGCCTTCTGCGCAGCATTCCAGGTGGCTCTAAACTTATGGCACCTCCCATAGCCAAACAAAACTCTTATATCATTTTAATCCAGATTACACTGGCCGGTGAAAGCCACATGACAACTCACACCATCAAAGGAGGTAGAGAAGAGCAATTCTTTTTGTGTCCAGAAAGAAATTTTGGTGAATAGCCATGATGTCTACCATACTAATTACCTGACTTCTCATCATAGCTGACCAAATTGAATTGTGTCTCTATCTGCAAAGTCAAATTGTAATCAGATTACATCGTGCATGTAGAATGAGAATGTGAGTCCTTAAATGATTTCCCTCTCTGATATCATCACGTCATCAAGGCTTGTGCAAGAATACATGAAGCACAAACCAAATATTAATATAAGTAATATCTGAGTTTATAAACAGCTTCTAAAATATTAAATAAATTGGATTAACCAGTCAAAAAAATATTATTTGGCAGCCCATATGGAATTTAGCAGTTGTTAATATACTTGGGGTGTGAACAGAGCCAAATAAACTATCATAGGCCATCAATAAAAACCTGGGTACAGATTATGAAATAAATAGGCTAATAACAGAAATGTAGAGATCATCTTGGCTTATTTCTTCATCTGAACAAAGGTCATTATCTAATTAAAGAAAACCACCACAACAATGTGCTAACGTAGTCCAAAAAGTTCTATCGCATAACATACAGAGCTGCTTTATTTCAGGTTTACTAAAAAGTCAAAACAGGTCAACAGTCAGAGGTTTGGAGGGTCAGCCTGGGCCTTCTGTGTCTGTTCTATCCAACATACAACTTTGCACTACCCAGCAGTTGTTCACTTTAATTCATTATACATGCGGATGAATCTTGTGGCTCTTTGATCCTAACACAGTGACCATCATTTTATGAATCTTGTGATTGGTAAGTGTATATTGTCTAAGGTTATGGAGTCTGGTCCATGAGAATACCAGGGTTAAGGAGAACCGCCATTTTCCTCTTCCTTCCCAAAAAGGTACTGCCTGCTCTTTTCCCGTCAGGACTTACTTTCTACGGACCTTTTTTCCAGATTCAAGAGTTAAACAATTTAACCCACTCTGATATGAGAACAAGGCTGGATAGATAATGGGAGCCCATAGAAAATCACATTGTATCAATTTACATTTCCAACATTGCAGAGGTTTGCTATATCTATTTTTTTAATTTGAACAATTCTGAAAGTTATAAAGTAAAAGTAAGATCTCTCCCTTATCTCTACCCTAGGCATACTCCCCAGAGCAAACACTTCATTCTAGAAATTCAGATATGGCGGCATAGAGGACTTAAATGTAACATTCAACTTTATAAAAATACTTAATAAAAGTATTGGGAGAATACAGGATTGCTATCTTTGTATAATGTAGCTCTAAAGAGGGTGGGTATTTTGATTTAATTTTTGAAATTATAATAAATGAAAACTATTATATAAAGTGCAAAATAAAAATAAAGTTTGAAAAAATGTTGTTAGCATAATTAGTGATAATCACCAGTAAATCAGAAGAAAAATACCTTAATAAAATACATATAAAGTTACATACAAAGTCCTGGTCTTTCACTAAAATAAATAGGCAATTGCCAAACCTTCATTATAGTTTGAACTTTAATATATTTTTAGCCTGATGAAGATTTTACTACTACAGATCTCACCAAATGCTATTAATTTAGCAACTCAATAGGGCTTGTTCATTACTAATTTTTAATACTCAAAGTTGGACACCACCCATAGGAGTTTCCAGTGAATTAGTCTCAATAGCTCAACTGATGATATAACTAGCTTTAAGCAATTATTGCAGTTTTATAACCCACAAGCATTTTATTTGATTTTTCTCCTGATGAATCAATTTAGTTCTAGTAGTCCATGCTGGCTTTTGTTCAAAGGCTTTAATTCAGTAACCCAGTATTAAGATGCCATTCCTCTTCTCTTGTCCATGCTCATCATTGATTCTATATTGCAGAGATTAATCCTCCAAACCCAACTCAGTCATGACATTCCACCACTCAAATCATTTTTTTGCCTTCTCTTTGTGTGTAGAATAAGGTCCATTTTACTCATCAGTGTCTATACGACCCTCTTTGCCTCTTTACCAGCTTCATCCAGTCCCACTCTCCCATCTGTTCACTGAGCTCTAGCCACGCTGGTATGCTTTCAGAGAAAATATATGGGACACACCAACTTTCTGCACTGCATTGAACAGATATTTTCTAAATAGTACTCCAGTGGCTAGATATAGCTCTTGTCTCTTCAAAAGCTACACATCTTATTCTTCACTGTTTACTACTTGAAGAATCAGCGGCAACTTAATACTGGGCCTTACAGCATCATATATTTTAGTTGTTTTTATGGTCTTTCTAGAGGTATCTGCTATAATGTTTAAGTGGAAAAGGATTCAGTTTCTGCCCTACAGCTTATACTATATGTAGGCATTCATTTACTATCAAGAAGGAATTTAAAATATGCATTTCTGAGATTATTAGCTTTCAAAGTTTAGGGTTCACAGATACAAGGCTTTACAAATAGAATTGAGTTATATAAAACTAGAAGTCTATACCATTATTTTGCAATTAATTATTTATATATACTAGCCTTAATTATTTAAATCAATTTACCTGTTAACTATACTTTTTTAAAATAATGTTCTTTATATGAGAGAAAGCTGTAACCCAGAAAGATTCTTAGCTGAAACTCTCGCTTCTCCTCAGGGCCTCAAGAGATTTAATGTGTCAGTCTAGCTCTTGTAAATGCCCTAGCTACAGCTCTTTTTATTATGTTCTCATATAATCTTCTCATGTCAAGGGTCTTCACTCACTTGGAGCATACTTTTGGGCTTAGACCGAGACTCTACAAACTCAGCACATTTCTGTATTGTGTCTTTGAGACCTATTACTGGGAGAGACTTGAATAACTGACACAAAACAGCTATTAGATGACACACAAAGGATTTGAGAGACTGGTTTGATATCCTTCCAAGTAAATTTTAAAAATCAGAACTCAAACACTACTTGTAATTAGAGAAATATATATTTTCTTTTTAATGTTTTTGCTATATTATATTTTTGTTTTATTTCAGGAGGTCCTGATGAAACCTGAATTGTAACAATTTCTAACATGATTCTATTTATAGGTGTATACACACACACACACACACACACACACACACACACACACACACACACATATATATAAAATCTGAAGGACGATTTAAAAACAAAACAAAACCCAAAACCACTAGATGGTTAATTGATTTCAGCACTGTCTCAGGATAAAGGGTCAATATAAAAAATTAGTTTCATAACTATACAGTAGCAACATAAAAACAGACATATAAATTAAACATTAATTCTAGAGTTTGTAAAAATTAAAACTCTATCCATGAAAAGACATTGCTAAAATAAATTTCAAAAGCAATTTACTGACTGGAGGAAAATACTTCACACTATATATATCAGACAAAATATGTACATTTAGACCTGTATTGTCCCCATAGCTAGCCATGTGTACCTTTTTAAATTAAACTTTAAATTGATTAAATTAAATAAAATTAAAAGTTCAGTTCCTCAGTCATACTGCCCTTATCTCAAGTGCTCAATGGTCATATGAGACTCATGGCCACCATATTGGATGACATATAACGTTCTATTGGATAGAGGTAATCTAGATAATATTAAGAACTCCTACAAAGAAATTATTTAAACTACAATGTTCACAAACTGAGAATGACCTAAATATACTGTCGATAGGTAAATGGATAAACAAACTGGTAACTTTATGTAATACATACCACTCACCAGTAGAAAATAACACATTTTTCATAAATATCAACATGGAAGAATTGCAAAGGTCTTATGGTGAGCCATGGAAGCTGGATAAATATATGTACCATATAATTCTTTGTAGAGGAAGGTTAAGAACTTATAAAACCAATTTATGGAGATTTAAATTAGAACAGTGGTTACTTCTAACCACTATTAGAGGAATTGACTGGAGCAGGGTATGACAGAACTTTTGTGGACTGTAATAACCACTACACACACACATGTACACATACATAGTCAGTAAATAAGAGAAGGCAGTCAACTTCACTGAATATCAAAAGATTGTACATTAATAACACAAATCAATACCAGTATGTATCTAACTCACATAGCTTACATTAAATAACACAGATATTACCAAATATTGATGAAGAATTATGAGCAATTGGAACATGTCTACACTGTCTTGAGGATTGTAAATTGACATAACCACTTTGGAAAACAATTTAGCAAAATCTAATAAATCTCAATATATGCAGACATAGTGAAATGCAATTCCACACACAGGTATATGTTTCAAGAAGTTTATATATCATTTCTCCAAGACACATGTATAAGAAAGTTCATAGCAGCACTGTTTGTATTGGCACTAACCTAGAAACAACATAAATATTCTTTAACAATAAAGGGGGTAGAGAATATATTGTCAATACAATAAATTTCTATATAATAAAAATGAACAAATAAAAGCAATGAAATTAACAGTCAAGCTATGTAATTGAACAATTTACAACTACCTGTGTCAAAATATTTGAAACACAAAAATAAAATGTTGAGTGAAAGAACCCAGACAGAAAAAATGCACATACTCTAAGATACCATTTATATAAGATTTAAAACCAGATAAAACTTCTATGGTGTTAAAAATTAAGATAATTATTATTATTTTTTATTTATTTATTTATTTTTTAGTCAAAATCTCACTCTGTTGCCCTGGCTGGAGCACAGTGGTACAATCATAGCTACTGCAACCTGGACCTGCTGGGCTCAGGTGATTCTTCTGCCCCAGTCATTCAAGTATCTGTGACTACAGGCAAGTGCCACCATGCAGGGCTATTTTTTTATTAATTGGAGATCTTGCCAAGTTGTCCAGGCTGGTATCAAACCCCTGGGTTCAGGCAATTCTCTCTCTTCCACCTACAAAAGCACTAGGATTACAGGGGTGATTTCCTGCACCCTGCTGTGATTACCTTTTGAGGACAGTAAGAACAAAAAGTGGGATAGGGAGCCCCAGAAGAACTGATAATCTTCTGTTTTTAGGTCTGAGTGCAGGTACATGGCAAATTCGCATTAAGAGATTTCTTTACTTCTGCACAGTTCTGATATGTGTTGTTTTTTCTGTGTATTTTACACATTAAATATACTTTTAAAAAATCAGGAGCTTGTGTTTATCAAAAAAGACCATTGAGAAAGTGAGAGGGAAAAAAAGAATGGGAGAATATATTTACAGCACATATAGCCAACAATTTGTATAAGTAAGAATTTATTAAAAGTTACTTATGAGTTACTAAATAGGTCCTGTCACACATATTATCTCAAAGAATCATTGCAACATCCCCATGTCTAAGCCCATTTTACTGAAGAGGTTTAGAGGGTTTGAGTGACTTTCCTCAGGTCACAGAGATGGGATGACTCCAAACCAATTATCTAATGCTTTTAAATTACACCGTAAACTATTTAAGGATTTGACAAGTCATTCCTCAAGTCACTTATTATAAAGTTGTTTCCCAAAATTTAGACCCAACACAGATTTTTAAATGTACGTACGGGTAATGTAGTCCTTGAAGTACATAGAGAAACAGTGTGGTGTATTAGAACGTACAACCTTTGGAGTCAGACGGAATCCTGGGTCCATCATGTACTGTATGATCTCAGAAAGTAACTTCAAAACTTGTTTTCCTTGTTGATAAAATGGTAGTTTTTTTTTTTTTCTTTATTAAAGATGTAGGGTACAATTCAGGGTTAGGTATACAAATGTTCATTATGCCAGTACTCTTGTTAATGAAGTGTGCCCCTCCCTCCCCTGGCAGTTTCCCTCAACTGCCAATCTCACCCCCCACCACTGGCAATTTCCCACTTACTGAATGGCAGTATTTTAATCTACTGAGAACAGTGCCTAACACTGAAATGAAGAAAATAATTTTTAATATGAAAAAATTGGTAAGTACTTATAATGAATATGCTTTTGACTCTCTTAAAGATTCTGAAATATTAACTATTATGTGATTATTTTACCTTCAGAAATAGTCACAATTTACTATAATTTGGTGTGCAATTTAAAGTTGAAACTGAGTAATATGTTTGTACCTTAATCTGTTCCATAATATGTAGAAAAGGTCCACTGTACAAAAATAAGTGATAGGCAGCATGTGTAAGAAAAACAACTGTTGGAAATTAAAACAAAATTTATTTTAATTAAATATATGTGTGTAGCATAATTTATCATTGTTTAAATTGGACATTATATTTTAATTTTTAAATAAAAACAACATAACGACAACCCCCTCGGGTTCCCTCCAACTGTGGGAGCTTTGCTGTCCTCTCAACAAATCCTGCTTTCTCAAAAAAAAAAAAAAATCATAAAATTTAAAATGAATAGATATCCCTGTTGACTTGTATTTCACTTTAATGTGCCACTGAGCCTGGTATCCTTCAATCATAAAGGCCAACTGAAATGTTTCAGTCCATTTTCATAACATTTGAAATAAAAGGATATATATATAGGAGTTCAGTCTTCAAAGCTTCGATGTTTGGAAAGTAATTTAGGCCATCACTTTCATTTCTGGAATCTGGTTTCAGTGTAGAAATTTTGGACATGTTATCCCTTTCCAAATGAATTAAAGTACATATTTGTGTAGCTACTTTTGAATACATTTGCAGAGAATTATTCAAAGTGTTTATTCAGTGAATTATAATGCCAATAAAAAAAGCCAAGTTTTTGATCCAATTTTTTCTAGTGAACTGAGACATCGATTGTCTCTCAAATGATATTAGCAAGTTGGTGTCTTTCATCAGTTAAAAACATCTTTTGGTGAACCATGCCAACACTGTCATCTGACCTTCCTGTATTATTTACTGTATTACTAATAGATTCCCCAAGCAAGGCTTGAACTCACTGTGACTTAAGTCATAGAAGACTGACTACTTGATTCATGATGATAATGACCATGGCTGTGACTTATTTCATTTTTACTGTTTTACTCCCCCCCAAAATGATTCCTCCTGAACAATACAATGAAGAGAGCTATGTTCAAATCTATGTCATCATTAATTTATTTTTTATAACCAGAACAACCCCAATAGCAACCAAGGATAAGTAACTAGCTATTGAAGTTGTGCATAATAATTTTGGCTGGTCTATAATGACTTGTCAAGACATTTCTTAACAGATTTAAAAAGTGATTTCTTTTGTTGTACTCATTTGGTTCACTAGATCAAAACATTCTTCAATCACATTGTTATAGGTTGAGTCACATACCCCCAAATTCAAGTTAAAGTTCTAACCACAAGTACCTCAGAATGTGGTTATTTGTTTAGAAATAGGGTTATTGTAGATGTAATTAGTGAATTTGAGATGAGTTCATACTGGAGTAGGGTGGGTCCCTAATCCAATATAGATAGTGACCTTATAAAGATGGGCAATGGTAACACAGAAAAGCATATACATGGAGAATACCATGTGAAGACTGGAGTTATGCTTCCACAAGCCAAGAAACTACCAGAAGCTAGAAAAGACATTTAAAACAAACCTTCCTCTAGTGCCTTCAGAGGCAGGATAACCCCGCTGACACAATGACATGTTTTCAATAAAGATACGCTCTGCACATTAAACAGGTAGGAATATTCTACACTCCCATCAAGAAAACACTTACTCCAATTTTCCTTGAAACATGTGGAACATTTGGACTATGTATATGCCAACTATTGGTGGAGGTATAATTTTTTTGAGATTTTTATAAGAAAAAAATTAGGTGTGGTGGCTCATGCCTATAATCCCAGATCTTTGGGAGGTCAAGGCAGAGAAATGTCTTGAAGCCAGGAGTTCAAGACCAGCCTGACTAACATAGGAAGACTTCAATTCTACAAAAAATTTAAATTAAAAAAAAAAAAGCCGGGCTCGGTGGCTCAGCCTGTAATCCCGCCCTTGGGAGGCTGAGGTGAGTGGTTTGCCTGAGCCCGCGGGTTCAAGACCCGCCTGGGCAGGCGAGACCTCATCTCTACAATAAATCAAAAAATCAGCCGGGCGTGGTAGCACGCGCCTGTAGTTCCAGCTACTTGGAAGGCTGAAGCGGAAGGATCGCCGGAGCCCAGCAGGTCGAGACGGCGGTGCCCGGGAGCGGCCACTGCACTCCAGTCTGGGCGACAGAGTGAGACTCCCTCAAACAAAACAAAACAAAACAAAACAAAACAGTAGGCAGGACTGGTGGCAGAAACCTGTAGTCCCAGCTACTTGGGAGGTTGAGATAGAATGATTACCTGATCCCAATTGTTCTAGGCTGTAGTGAGCTATGATCATACTAGTGCACTCTAGCCGGGGTGACAGAGTGAGACCCTGTCTCTAGAGAGACAGAGAGAGAGAGAGAGATCTTTGCCCTGTAATGACAAATGACATTTACCCTCACTGTTCCACTGTTGAGAGACAATAGTGTATGAAGTAGCCTCTAAAATTCACGTCCCGTTTAAAGGAAATGTCAGACGTTAAAATCCATTGATCTCCGTATGGCATGTTGTCAGATCTGCCGATTTCTAAATAATGAAAATTAAAAACACATCATGGAGAATATAAAAAAGTAGCATATCTTTGGCTCATTGTTTTGGCCTCTTGGCTTCCGGTTAGACACTGGATCTGTTGGCTATTTCCACCATGTACCCACTAGACTCAAAATCCCCAGGAGATTTTTTTGTTTGGTGTGTTTGTTTTTGAGCCTGTGTCAGAAAAACCACAGGCTGGATACTCTGGATTCCATCCTTCAGGTCCCCTCCCCTAGACACTGTCCTGTGAGCCAGATGTGTATAAAGTGCCTGTGCCTGACCATCCTCTTAGGGAAGGCCAAAAGGTACCAGAGCACCACCTGTGGATCATGGCATCTGGAGAAAGGGCTCAGCTCAGGAAGGGCAGGGCACAGGCCTAGGACTCCAAGTACTAGGAGGGAGGGAAAGCTCCCTCCCCATCACTGGGCCTGGAAAAACTCTATGTAGTCCTGGACTGGAAGGAAACGCAAAGGGGCACCATTAAGCATGGAGCCCTGAGAGGTAGGACTGGGAGATGGGTAGATTTTATATGCTCCTGTGAGGGAAGAGGACATGGAGTGAAGGCTCTGGGGATCTCAGAGAGCAGAAGACGACTCCAGCACTTATTCTTGTGCACCAGGAGAACTACCCAAGCAGCCCTCTGGAATACCTCCTGTATCCCCCTCCTGTGTCTTGACAGAGCACAGGAGGTGGCCAAGGCACTGATGCCAAAGCTTCCTCTCACGCAACCTGGGCCCTGCTTCATCTTGGCCTGGTGATTAGCCCTTCATCAAGTTCTTCTTCTTCCCCACTATGATGATGAGTATGTCAGGAAGAAATATTCATTAAACTATGTCTTTTCTTATAATTGTTGCTTCAGTGCTTGAATATCGCCATTGTTATTTTCATCCAGACATCTACTGCAGAAACCTTACCATTGTCATAACCTTGACCTTGCATATCCAAACAATACTGTGGTTTCTGTTCTGCAATTTTAAATCTCCTCTCTCCTTGAAATTTTTTACCTTTTTACAAATCATCATGAAATGATAATCTTCTTAATTCTTGTTTTTAAAAGTCTTTTAAATTCATTTTTCCTCTAAAGAGGACCAGAGTCCTCTTTCTGAAACACAAATTATATATATGTACATATATATGTATATATGGGACCGAAAAAAACCCAGAATTGTCTTTTTGGAGGGCAGGTCCCTTGTAGTACACTCAGAATTTGTCACTTGGATAAAACAGTCAACCAAAGTTTTTAGAAGGCTGTGTCATGATTTGCAGAAAAAATGTCCCAAGTTGTGGCAAACAGATAAATGGTTCTTCCACCATGACAATGCACCTGCTCATACCACACTGAGCCTTCAGCAGCTTAGGACCAAAAAACAGCATGACCTCCATGCCCCCGCCCTTCTTATTCACTGGATTTCGTTCTGAGTGACTTTTGTTTGTTTGTTTCCCCATATGAAAAAGTCCTCAAAGAGAAACGTTTCGCCAATGTGGAAGAGGTGAAACAAAAAATGGCAGAAGTCCTAAAAGACATCAAAATTGACATGCTATTAAAAACTGTTTTGAGCAATGGAAAAGGCATCTTGATAGAGGTATTTCATCAAATGGAGAGTGCTTTGAAGGTGACTTAAGTTTAAATATGCAAGATTCAATACACATTTATTAAAATACATTTATTAAATAAGTGAATGCACATTAAAATAAGTGAATCCCAGTCTGTTTGGGTCCCATCTTGTGTATATATATTGTATATATCTATATACATACATATATATATCAAATACAGAATGCGTAATATCTATAGTTTTAACTAGAGATATTTAATTATAAACTAAAATGTATAAAATAAAAATATCAAACCAATAAATAATAACAACGTTTTTTACTACTATGACTTGGTACCAGATTCTGACACTTTTTTCATTTACCCCAAGCTCTCAATGTCAGGATTTAACAGTTTTCAGGATCTACAGTAGCCAAAGTCTTTGCAAAATGATCAGTAGGTTAACAGGTGAAAAACAAACAAAAAACAGATGCGACTCTGCCTTCCAAAAGTTTAAATTTTGTTAGAATAAAATACTCAGTGATCTATCACCGAAACAAAGAACAGAGTACCATAAGTTCTCACTCAAAAGCAGACCTTGAACAATTATAATACTGTAAGAAAGGAATTGGCAGTAGTGGGAAACTGTCAGAGGAGGGTGTGGGATTGGCAGTTGAGGGAAACTGCTAGGGGAGGGAGGGGCAATACCTCATCAACAAGGGTACCTGCACAATCAACGTTTGTATACCTTACCCTGAATTGTGCCCTACATCTTTATAATAAAGAAAGCAAAAAAAATTTTTTTTTACTTATATAGACAAAAAGATGTGTGTACTATTAACATTCATGATCTGTCTGCAAAATCCAAATTCCTGCACCTTCCTGGTCTTTCATGGTTTGGCGTCTACTGTGCCTTTCCAAAATTATTTTACTCTATAACTTCACTGTGCATTCTTTGTGAGTAGTTTGCTTCATTTTCCTTTGTATTCTTACTTTCTTGTCCAGGCCTGGGACATTATCAAAATATTTTTGATAAATAATGATTAATCTTATTATTGTTCTTTACATGATCATTTTTTACCCCCACGTACCCACTTATAAATTCTTAAGGGGAAGGACTGTACCATAAGTCTTTTTTTTTCTTCTGTTCTTTCTTTCATTCTTTTTCTCTTCCTTTTTTTCCCCCCTCCCTTTTTTCCTTTCTTCCTCTCTTCCTTTTCTCCTTTCCATTACATACGTCTAAAATTCTGGTGGGTTTATAGTAAGATCTCAGTTAGTGTCTACTGGATGCCTCATCATTTTCAACTTACTGGACAAGGTTTTCCTAGGAAGAGGTGGTGATAGCACTTTAGGATGTCTCATACAATGCTTCAGTAGCAATAATTTTGGCATTTTGTACACTACAGAGAAGTTTATGAGAAGTATCTAAAGTTGATCATCTTTACTCATATAATGAGAAATGCTAACTTTAAAATTATTTGACTAATTTAATAACCACTTTGAATATACTAAATGACTAATATGTAAAATTATATACAAAATACACAAAAAGGGAGCTAACTAAAATAGATAACCCCCAAATAATGAATTTTAATGTCATCATACTGAGTGACTTAAACATGGGAAGAATCTGATTTAGTTTTTATTGGAATCATCTATTCCTTTATTCAAATAACTCTGCATACTGAGTATCACAAGAATATAGAATACTTTTTTACATTTTTAATTCATATAAATCACATTCCTAATTTCCAAGTGAGAAAAATTAATTTGGTCATATAAAAAGTCTGATTGTATTAAGTGAAAAGTTTGAATGAGATTAGGGAATTAATAGGTCTGTCCGGTATTCTTTCTACAGTACTGTGTCTTGTAAACTCCAGAAATATCTTCTTTCCTGTAATCAATTAACATTTGATATTTCACTTTGCCAGATAGATAGTAGATTGATACCAATCACAATGCAAGGGATTTATAACACAGAATATTATATAACATCTTTATAAATGATATACACTGAGTGATACATGATATCAGTTTATATAATGTAACAAACCTTTTAGAAGGTACAAATTTGGAGGGTGTACTAGAAGAAAATAATGAGAAAATGATATTCTCTTAATGCTTTTGATAATAAAGTTTGCATATTTTCATAATTCTAAGGAGTATCTCCACATATATTACAAATTTTCTATGAACAATGACATTCAATGAATGAAATCCACAATTAAAATCTTTATGTTCTTTTTAAATGCTATTTCGTATCTATATTTAATCAGAAACAAAATTGGCATGAATTTGAACATACTTTAAAAGACTTAGTACGTTATATTTTTAAAGGAGAGGTAGTTAAAGTGAAACACATTGAAATTATATGGACATTTTGGCAAGTCCATTATTATACATTACAGGAAGAAATAGAGTATGAGAAAAACAAAGCAACCAGACATCATTAAAAGTAAGTCATTTTTAAGGAATTACTCTAGAAATAGCTCATGTTAACAAATTGTAGGAATTCTAGAGGTACACTCACTTCCCCAAAAAACTAAGAAATAATGTAAATAATTTTATCTTCTATAAGGATTAAATTTGAAAATCAACAAAATCTTTCAGTCTAAAAACTTGACCACAAACTGACTGAAATTCTGAACTCTGAATGAAAGTGGCAATCAAAAGAAAAATGTGAAATAAATGAAAGCACAAATGTAACTGTAAGTACTCATAAACATTGTTCAGAAAAAGGACTTTTTGAAAGCAGATATGAACTTATCTCTAAAAAAAGATATGGGGTGGGGGAGCACACATCATCAACAAGGATACCTGCATAATGAACATTTGTATATCTAACCCTGAATTGTACTCCATATCTTTAAAATAAAATAAAAAAAATTTAAGTTGAATACCTCAGGATGACACAGACTAGAGCCATTACCTGTCCAAACAAACACTTGTTGTTTTGAATACTCTCTAAATAATATCTTGATGATAATTTGTTTGACATGGCCAACAAAGAGAGGTTACACAAGGAAAAAATAAAATATATTTGTTTGTAGCCATCGTAGTACCATATGTAAAAATTTTGAGATATAATATTATCAGATAGTTTTCTTGAGGCCGTAAACACTGAATGATCAAAAGTACTAATGACCGCGTCAGTACTTTTCATGTTTTCATGATGATGAAACCAAAATTAATTCAAGTTTTACCATATGCCAAACACTATAATAAGTATTCTAACACTTTAAATGTGCTGTCTCATTTAATCTACAAACATATCAATTCTCTAAGGTAGATCTTATTATTATAATATCCCTTTTACTGATAGGCAAATTAAGTTTCAAAATGGGTAGGTCACATACTCAGGGAAGTAGTAAGGCACAGATGCAATTACAAGTCTCTCTGGCCTTGGAGCGTGTGTCCTCAGACATCACCATACTCCTTCCAGAGCAAGGCTTCCATAGGGATGACATCTTGACCTCACTGGCCAACATTTATTTTAGATTTCTACAATTCATATATTTGGGAAGATGAAGGTATGTTAGAAACTATATTTAGGATTGGTAGGCCAAAACATTTTCAGCATTAAACAACTAAATCAGAGTGCAATTGATAGGAGTTTTGGCCAAGAGATTGAAAATCAAAAGGGACAAGGACATTGATAGATCTTTTGTTATGTATTAGTGTAGCAGAATAGTAAAGACTCTGACTGCCCCTCTTGAGTTGTAGTTATTTTCTGTAACTGAAGCACTTTAGTCTTCATGGATGTCAGTCTTCACAAGCATTAATTCAGATTAAAAGAAAATCATGGCAGCTTCATTTGTCTCCTGAGACATTGTATCATGACTTGCTACAGAAGCACTTTGCATTTAAAATGTTGAAAATGTTCAGAAACATTATACTTTGAATATAAGAGTTAAAAGTCTCAAATACTAAGCTACGGTAACCAACTTAAGTCACTGAACAGAGAAATATAGTAGCAGTGCCATATGCAATGTTGAAGGATGATCCTGTGAATCACAATATTTTGCTAACAAATGTATTACATAAAATCCTAATTTGAGAATGTGCTAATAAGTACCCAGCAAAGGACAATAAGTGAATAAATGCATGTGATTAGGTTCCTACTCCTTCAAATTCATAGCTCATTGGATATCATCATTCATGTAAGCTATTACTCCACCATACATTTTGAAAATATTTTGTTATTTCAACCAGGTGCTGCTCATGTCTGCAATCCCAGTACTTTGGGAAGCCTAGGTGGGAGGATCACTTGAGAACAGGAGTTTGAAACCAGCCTAGGACACATAACAAGACCTTATCTCTAAAAAAATTTTAAAAATTAGCCAGGTGTGATGGCACACACCTGTAGTCCCAGCTACTTGGGAGGATGAGATGGATCGCCTGAGCCCAGAAAGTCAAGGCTATGGTGAATTGTGAGCATATCACTGCACTCCAGCCTAGGCAACAGTATAAGACCCCCAACTATTTATTTTATTTATTTATTTATATGATCTCCCACTATCTGCAAAAGCATTGAAAAAAAGTATTACAGATAAACTGCTTCTTTCATTCAATCATTGATAACTAATAATGTATCTCTAAATAAAGGGACAAAATTTTGAACACAAAAGAAATAGTATGAAATAAATATGATTGTAGGGTAGAAACATGAGAATATTAGAGGTCGAGAGCTATTTCCCTAGGCAACTGGCAGAACCTGTACCCTAAACTCTCCAATGCTGTACTTGGAACTGAGTTAGGAAACTGTCACAGCGTATCAAGAGATAACAATGGTTTAGCATAATGACGTGTTCACATATTAGGATTCCCAGTGTAGGCTAGGCGCAGAGCTTCAAGCCTATAATCCCAGCACTTTGGGAGGTGGAGGTGAGATGATTGCTTAAACTCAGGTGTTCAAGACCAGCCAGAGCAACATGGGAAGTCCTTATCTCTACAATATATTAAAAAATCAGTCAGGCATGGTGGCACTCGCCTGTGGTTTCAGCTACTTGGAAGGCGGAGGAGAAAGGATAGCCTGAACCCAGCAAGTTGAGGCTGTGGTGGCTGTGAGCATGCCACTACACTCCAGCCTAGTCGACAGAGTGAGACTCCAACTCAAAAAAAAAAAAAATTCCTAGAGTTAAAGTGTTTGATAAATGTGATTTAACGTAAATGAGATATTCCCATTAAGAGATTCAAACAGAATGTACTTATTTACAAAAACTAGCAGCAGCATCCGGGATACCTATGATAAACGAAGAAGTGGGGATGTCCTAGGTGCTGTCCTCAAGGAATTTGGAATCCATTAAAAAATAAGGCACATGCATACAACAGAAAAAATAAGCACATATAATTCACTAAAGAACATAAGCACTCAAGTAAAGGGCAAAAAATGGTTGAGAAGAAATGCAATTTGAGGCAAGGCTAAAAAAAAAAAAAAAAACACCACAATAGTCCTCCCCTCCCTCCCCTGCTTATCCACCAGGGATAGGTTCCAAGACCCACAGTGGATGTCTGAAACCATGGATAGTATCAAACACTACATATAAGGAGGGGACCTCCCAAAAAAAAAAAACAGAATTACTTTTTGGACAGTGGGCCCCTTGCAGTACACTCAGAATTTGTTCCTCCAGATTAAAGGGTCAAACAAAGTTTTTATCTGGAAGTTCTGAGAGGGTTGCATCATGGTTTGCAGAAGAAACATCCCAAGTTGTAACAAATAGGTGACTGGTTCTTCCACTATGACAATGCACTTGCCCACACCACGCTGAATGTTCAGCAGTTGTTGACCAAAAATACCCCACCCTCCCTATTCACCTGATCTCTCCTGAGAGACTATTTTTTTCCCCCAGATGAAAAAAAAGTCCTCAAAGGGAAACATTTTGCCAGTGTGGAAGAGGTGAAACAAAAAAATGGCAAAAGCACTAAAAGGCATCAAAACTGACAAGTTATTTAGAATAGTGGAAAAGGTATCTTGATAGGTCTATTGCCTTAAACGGAGAGTGGTTTGAAGGTGACTGAAGTTTACACATGTAAGAATAAATACAGTTTTTTATAAATAAAGCACGGTTTTTGTTTTGGGTTCCCCTTCATAGACTGTGTTTTTTCTATAAGTATATATCCATGATAAAGCTGACTTTATAAATTAGGCACAGTAAGAGATTAACAACAATAAAACATAATAAAATAAATGACAATATACTGAAAGAGAAATTATGTGAATGTGACAGGTCTCTCTCTCTTTCAACAAATCTTATTGTAGTATAGTTACCTATTTTTAAACTGCAGTTTACAGTGGGTAACAGAAACATAGAAAGTAAAACTACAGTTAATGGGTGACTACTCTAACTTTACAACTAAAAGATTGAAAGAAGTCGACCAATCCAAGAAAAGGATGGTTGTTTGAAAGTATAAAGATGCACACAACTAACATTGCTCAAATGCCAGTGTGCATCAGGAACTAAACTAGGCACAGTATATTTATATTATTTTACTGAATTCTTATAAAAATCTTAAGTAGACATTATTATGCTCATTTTATAATTGAGTAAACTGAAGTTCCTAGAGATTAAGTTACTTGCTTAAGTCATATAGTAGTCTATAATAGCTAATAGGTCATAAATTGATGCATAGAGATAAAATGATCATTAAAATAAGTAAATATTGTATAAGTCAAAGGAGTAAAAAAATTTCAGAAAAAAGTAGTTTAGCAAAGGGGGAAATGTCATGGATCTGTGCTCAAATACACTTGACCTCAAATTCTGGCTCCATTACATGTCAACTGTATGGCTCTGAGGATATATATAGAGAGAGACACCCCCCCCAAAAAAACAGGAATTATATTTTGGAATTCAGGCCCTTTTGTAGTACAGGCCTCTCCTGCTAGGTAAGTGTTCTAGGAACCCACTGGCATCAGTGTACCAGCCTGCATTGTTGTGAGAGGTTGTGTTCAGCTTCAGTGGATTTTTTTTAAGATACTTTCACAGTGTTTGCCCATTTCATGACAGGTGATTTATGAGTGCACCTGACCACATCCACGCTCAGTGTTTAGCAATTTTTGGCCAAAAACAGCCTGACCCCCATGCTCCACCTTCCCCATTTACCCAATCTCACTCCAAGTGACTTTTTTTGTTTCGTCGGATGAAAAAAGTCCTCAGAGAGAATTGTTTTGCCAATATGGAAGAGGTAAAACAAAACAAAACAGAATGTCAAAAACACTAAAAGGCATCAAAATGAATGAGTACACAAACTATTTTGAGCAGGAGATAAAGTGTCTTAATGGGTATATTGCATCAAATGGAGAGTACTGAATCACTGAGAGTACTTGAAGGTGATTGAAATTTAAACATATAAGAATAAATCCACAATTTTTTAATAAATAAATTCCATTTATTTATTAAAAATAAATAAATGGAATTTATCCCCTCTCATATGTATATTTATTTATTTATATATATATAAATGTTAATGTACTGTTTTATCAATATGAAGACAATATGACCAAACTATATGCAAAGATTTGCACTGAAGATGTTTACTTGATTAAAAAATTGTCTCCGAAAAAGTCAATGATCATTGTACGCTATAAGAATTACAGTTAAAAGGCTGAACCTACACGATTCTTTCTGTGACATTGATTTTAATTTTCAAATGAATACATATTCTTATTTATGGTAGAAAGTAAATGTGTTGAATTGTCTCAGTGCTCTCAGTAGCAAGGAACACAAGATCAACTTCTAGATATGAAGGTATATTAGCCAGGATATCTTTGGCTATTCTGTGAAGTAAACATTCCCAACATCTCAATAGCTTAAAATTACAAAGATTTCTTGTTCATGAAAATTTGACTTTTTGAGGCAACTCCCTCCATGCCTCCATGACAATTCAGACTGACTGAAGTCCCCCCACCTTGTAGCATCATTATTTTGATCATGTCTTCGATGCAAAAAGGCAGGGAAGGAAAACACTGGATGTCTTCCACCAAGAGTAACTCAGAATCTATTTCTTCTAAGAACTTGCTGGTCCTATATAATGGTGAGGGGTAGTAGTAAACTCTTCCTTGTGGAGACAAGAAGAACCAACTGACACTAGAAATCTACCACAGGACATGAGGAGGTGGGATTTAAATTTGGCAAGTTTAGAACATAATTTGACATAGTAACTGGGGAATATGAATGAAAGTCATGAAAAGTTTAATAAGACCATAGTCAAACAGCACCGAAAGTCCAATTAAAGATCATTGATTTATGGTGGTTTAAGACCTCATGCTATTTTGGTTTTCTGGGAGTACAAGGAGAAAGTCTATAGATTGATGTAGTTCAGAGTCAAGGGGAGGAGAAATTACATTGCGATCATGGGGAGAATTTGAATACTTTCATTATAAAATATTGAGTCTGGGCAAAAAGCCAAGTGAAGCCAAAAGGGGCTAAAAGCCTAAATCAAATATATTTCAGTGGTGACTGATGCGGTAGGTACCTAGACACATGAGTAAGTAAATTACAGTAAAGCAATAAGAAGAGCCATCTTCAGCATCAGCATCTTTGCTGACCAAAGGTCAATAGCATCTCTGAACTCTTAAATTTAGAAATAAAATTGTTCCATTGAATGAATGGACAGTGATAAAGAAACTGTGTATACATTCCCTACCCATATGAGCCTAAAAATGACCTTTTGCTAACACTGCCTCTCTTGAGTAATATCTTACTTTTTGCATGACAGGCTGCCTCAAATCTCACTGCTGACGCTGTTCATATTGGGAATGTGTTTATGGTACTATTTCACATGCCACTAAAAAGGAACAGATCACACTTGAAGTTGATGCCCATATGAACAGAGTATTGTGCCAGAATGTATCTTCTTAACTAATGGAGATAATAGCATGTCTAATATAATTTTCTGTTGTGTATTTTTGACCTGTAATGTGCAAAAAAACCCCAACAATAATCATCATGTAAGTAAAAAAAAAAAGAATAACTTGATAGCCTCAAACTCATTACAAGGAACTTAGGGAATAGAAAATTAGAATCAGTGATGGGGTTATTTTGCCTCCACTTTATCAAAAGGAATGACACCCATATCTTTACCTAGTTATTATCAATGGTTAATTGTTAACTTATAATGTTGACAACCTATTG
The DNA here is from genome assembly GCF_000164805.1 of Carlito syrichta. Classification (NCBI taxonomy): domain Eukaryota; kingdom Metazoa; phylum Chordata; class Mammalia; order Primates; family Tarsiidae; genus Carlito; species Carlito syrichta. The sequence continues at coordinate 112,575 of NW_007259273.1, forward strand.
TCAGCTGACTGTCATTGCCATTTGTTAACAAGGAAATAGACAGGAGAGAACACTTATTAAAAATACTGACTCATGTTCAATTACATTTTCATATTTTAAAAAAACCTACTGAGACAGTCATTTACTTTAAAATGCTAAGCATTTTAGGAAAACATTCATAGTGCCAAATCACAGATATATCAGTGAAAATGTACTTTTGTGATTTTGTAAGTCAGAAACATTTAATCTTGAGTTTTTAAGCTTTGATTTTTGGGTTCCTACCCTACTTAAAACTTCCCCAACAGATGTCTCATCAGTATCCATCTTGGCAGTTAAGCAGCCATGCCTATTGTAGGCATGTTTTGGATTTGGTATCTAATTTCACTACTAGGGATTTAGTGATTTAAGGCAAATTCACTGTCATTAATTTGTTAGTGTCTCTGCTTGATCTCTGTACTAAACTTATCCAGTTCAATATCAATAATAATAAAATGCAGTAGAAGCCTCTAGGTCAATGTATAAAATTTTAAATAGGTGATACCAAAAATATAGTAAACCAGCAAAATCATCATGTGAATATTTCATTATTTAAAATTGAAGTACATATCAATTCATCATGATTTAAGCTTTAGAAAACAAATATGTATATCTGTATGTATGAGTATACATGTAAGAAATCAAACTTTCCCTGTGATGCTTGACTAAAAAGTCTACAGTGAATGAACGTTTTAAGGGGTGAGTGTAAATAAAGTCTTTGCCTGTCTTCTGTAATCTGTTAGCTTGCATGAGTAGAAATGTGCCTTGGTTTCTCTATATATCTAGCCCTTATCACATAATTGATATTAAATAAATGTTGGTTGAATAAACAATCAAATTAATTGAGAAATTCTGCTAATTTTTCTATATTGCAAACCAAAAAGCAACATTTAAATATTACATTTATACTGAAAAATATTTTCTTTGGGTTTCTCATTTAGGTGCACCCTCATCATGTAGTATACTATTTTTTCTTCTAATATAAAATAAATTATGCTTTATAAACTGATTTTGTGCTCAAATCCCATTATATTTGAGCTTATCTAAAATCAAAGACTTGGTTTTCTTCTTTTCCTCTCTTTAATGTACACTTAATTTCTCTTATGAATCTTGTTTTTAAAACTAGTTTTAGTTCTAATACACTTAACACGCAATATATTTATGTTTAATAAAAAATTTAATGAATAAAGAAATTTACTAGGGTCACTTATGTAAGGGTTCTTCTGAAGTAGTTGCAAATAGACAATTAGAACTGACTTTTGAATTCAAATATGTTGCTAAGAAGGGAAAAAAGCAAATGTTATATATTCTTCTCATAACATATAATAGTGCTTGAACATATTAGGTTAACAAGAAATTGTTCAACAAATATTTTCTATTGGGTAATTAATTATTTTCATATGTACCAGTAAATGAATTGTTGACAACCTAATCCCCTTTTTTGTGTAACTAACTTCAATTTATAAATAGTGACAGAAAATAATAAAAATAAAATTCCACTTTAAAAACTGACATTTACTTAAATAAATGAAGCAAAATAATTTTCTAAATGTTTCCAATGATGTTGGCTATCTAGAAATGCTATTTTTCTGAAAATAATGAAGGCATCTGAAGGAAAAAGGTTTTTGAGGAAATGTGTGCAATTAAGCCTTAGCTATAAACATGAGGGCAAGGAAAGGTGATTTCTGGGTAGCTCACAAGAGTGTGTCTTTTCAAACTCGTCAGCCTTATGGGAGTGTCAATGTCATAATAGGCTCTCAAGGTCCCTTCAGTCAAGAGATCACTCACCCTAGAATGCTACATAAGCCCTGGCTTCATTTTGAATTTTAGATTCCTCCAGGTGAAGATCTTCCCATAAATTTTTATGTTCTTTTGTTTTTTGACAGTCTCTGAGGCTGCTTGAGGAAACTGCCCGTGGACAGTGTTTCTTTAAGAAAAATAAATAAATAATCACTGAGTCTCCCTATACACAAACACAGACACAACACACACACACACACACACACACACACACAATTAGATATTATATGCCAGACACACTTGAAGATTTTCATAGCATATTTTAAGACTACAAGTAAATACCCATCGCTTATTTGCACTTATAAGGCAGTAGAAAATCACAAAAATGACTAAAACTAAGTTTAGATTCTAAGAGCATACAGCAAGATCATTTGGGGACTCAATGTTTAAGCATATTGTACAGATATTGATAAATATTTACTTTGAAGGCAGTACAATTAATCATTGCTAAAATCACAAAATATGCAATAGTTTTACATGTTAACACATGCAATATGCAGACTATTAGGAGTTAACAGCTCTAGGCCAGGTCTAAGTTAGTATTATATTCACACATCTTAGCTTTTCTTTTTCCAAAATCAATATCTGCAAATAATAAATGAGATCCCAGAGGGTTGAGTTAAGCTCCAACCACCACAGAGCAACTCTGCAATTGGTCATTGACTCAATAATGCAGGTGAGTGCCACACTATAGAACATCTTTAGCACACTGTAATAGAAAATTAATAGCTTTAAAATCAGCACTCAGGTTACCCTAAGGATTACATAATAGCCTGGGTTAGAACAACCACCCAGCTCCAAGATGTATAAAATGTCACAAAACCTGAGGGAGACAGAAGTTCCAACATTATGCTTAATTTGTTCCATGTACACTGTATTCTACTCAGACAACAAAAGGCATATGAAATAAAAGAGTCATGTTGATAACACTGTGTCAAAAGTCACATTGCAGTGGTATCCATGGTGTTCGTATGAACTTTATATATCGGTGTACTGTGATTTACATCTCAGAATCAGGAATCTGTGCATGGTGAATATTTTTCTTAAAATTAGTAAGAAGTCAAACATTCCACACGGGTCCTCTCATTATATTAACACATCGAGTTTACAAGTTTCCTCAAGCTTTGTTTATTTCCTCTGTCTTGTGTACTTCCTTTCATCCATGAACTCCAGAATGATAACCTGACTGCAGATTCTCAAACTAAATTCAGGAAGGAGAGTATAAAAAATAAATAAAGGATAACTTATTTATAAATACATTAGTTTACAGAGCTGGGAACCAATGGAGCCAACGACTAATAAGCACTTCAGAGACAAGAAACTGGATCCCTAGCACCCTAAAGTGAGGTCAGAAAACTTGTGAGCTTCCCAGAATAAAATATCCTTCTGGAAGGAGACAATAACATGTGATAGAATATCAATTATTCATTTATCTATTTTTCAATGTGAAACAAATCTGTGGATACAGAAAGGCCCAACACTAAGACTTGGAGGGTTTTCATTCCTACAATGAACATGCTAAAGACAGGCAGAGAGAAAACAAAGTATTTCTAAGCTTTCTAAAGTTATCCTATTATCTTCTATTATCAGACATTTTAATAACAGATCAGTTCATATCTTTACAAAAACATTTCTTTTCTCCTCAAAGAAAAGTCACAAATAAGTCAGATTGTTAAAGGGGCAAATAGATCTCTTCATGCTTCTTGTGAAGTGAAATGTGTGGTTTAAATGCATATATCTAAGTGTAGAATATGGAATCCAAATTATAACTATTTCTCAAACTCTAAGATTAACAATTAGCCTTAGGTAAAGCGTGTAAACAAAGCAAAACAAAAATCCTACTAACAAATATTTTTGAGAAAGGATAGAAGCGAAAGGATAGTAGACACTTACCCATAGGCTGCCAACATCCAGTCTTTTGCCAAAGCTAAAAAGCATGTGGAATTTTCCCGTAGGCTACTGTCTTTTACTTTTCAAAGGAGTTTCATCACGTAATTTAGCACTATCTCAAAGATTTTAGAGAGCAAATAAAATCTTCCTTTCTTGTTTTTTTTTTTTTTTTTCCTTCTAGTTCTTTCACTAAGTGGCTTGTGCCATGCACACAAAATGGCACCTTTCTTTCAACGCGGAAGCAGGCTTTATATACCAAGCGTGCGTATGTGAGTATGCCACAAAACACCGGCTCCTTATCATGCGCTTGTTAGCTTGTCCAATCTATGGCAATCACTTCAGTCCCAGGGGTTGAAAGACACCAGACGCAGGGAAAAGGGAAGCAAAAGCTGAAGAAAGATCAATACTGCACTGTGAAACAAGAAGTGTAGGCTATTTACTTTTCATTGATCTGATGATGCAGGAGAAACACCTCAAACTGGCATTAAATTGAAGGAATACATCTTCTGTGTTTTTTCACCTCAAGGTCAGGAAGGAGCTAAAAAGAAATTAAAACAAACAGAAACTAATCACAGGAGCACGATAAAACTATTAATCCACATTACAAACCCGCATGGTAACATAATTAAATTTCAGGTTGAATGAGGCTCACGATAAAACACATACTGTCGGGATCTGTGTTTTGTTTTGTTTTGTTTTGTTTTTCAAGTTGTTTTAACATGTACCTGGAACAACTATGAAACAACGGTATATGAGGACTAAATCGAACCAATATTTAGTGCCTGGTTAAAGGCCTAATAGTATTTTGCAAAAATTCCCAAGCAAGATTAATGACCAGAAGAGAACTAGAAACAGGTATTATTCCAGTCACAGAGAAAAGTACTGAACTTTAATTCTTAGGTTTTATTTTATGTATGTATGTATGTATTTTTGAGTCAGAGTCTCATCCAGTCACACAGTCTGGAGTGCAGTGGCACGCTCACGGCCACCCCAGCTGGGCTCTGGCTATCCTTCCGCCTCAGCTTTCCATCTAGCAGGAACTAAAAGTGCACACTACCACGCCAGACTAATTTTTTGGTATATTATAGAGACGAGGTCTCACCAAGTTGCCCAAACTGGTCTCGAACCTCTGGGTTCAGGTAATCCTCTTGCCTCAGCCTCCCGAATGCTGAGACTACAGGCTTGAGCCTCCTCACCCAGCCTAATTCCTAGGTTTCAAAGTAAATATCCCCCCCAAAAAAGGTAGAAAATTGTTTTCTAAAGAGTTTTCATGGAATTCTGTCATTTCCCACCAAGTTAGAAAACTAAGGTATTTCGAAAAAAGAGATCTAAATATGTACTATAGAATAAGATATATGAAACTCTTACAATGACATAATATGACTGGACTGACTTTAATACTTCGTTGACAACATATTGCGTGCAAATATTCTAAATTTTTATTCATTGATCTGTTTATTCATTCATTCATACAAGTTTCTGTGGAGGGTATCCATATGCACATATACACTCATACATATATTTTTACTGTGTTTTCAGGTATATTCTGGTTTAATCTAGGTCAAAATTTCAGAATTCAAGAAACCAAGGCACTGAAATTAAATTTAAAGTTTATCAAGTCTACCAAAATTATCCAAGAAAGAAATTTGTTATTTATATGCTGAATTCATGTTTTAATCACAATTATGACTCATACTATTTTAAAAATCTTGCTTTGAGTTTACTAAATAAAGATCTTCACCACTTTAAAAGAAATAAATGACAGGATTGCGTGACTAGCCATGACAACTGTAAATATGGTCAATAAGATAGAGGGGTTGTTCTCTCCTACTACGACTGCCTTTTCTTTTTTCAAGTTGTCTCAAAATTCAAAACTCAAAATGTCAGCATTTCTCATTACAATGACCTTTAATTTTCCTTTTATCCATAATCAAATCTAACGTATTTCTTGTAATTGATTTTATTAAGCAAAACTATAATTATATATAGAAAACTTCCCTTTTTCTAAAATTTTACAATTTCCTTTAAAGTGTTGAAATGCTCGAGACCCGCCTGGGCAGGCGAGACCTCATCTCTACAATAAATCAAAAAATTAGCTGGGCGTGGTAGCACGCGCCTGTAGTTCCAGCTACTTGGAAGGCTGAGGCGGAAGGATCGCCGAAGCCCAGCAGGTCGAGGCTGCAGTGGCCGGGAGTGGCCACTGCACTCTAGTCTGGGCGACAGAGTGAGACTCCAACTCAAAAAAAAAAAAAGAAACAAACAAAAAAGTGTTGAAATGCATAATCTTTTACATTAGTGCATCTTAATACCGAAATTTCAGGCTTGAATTTTACATCTGAAAAGTACTTAAAGCATTTTATTAATTTTCCAGTGTAATTATTTCTAGAGAGTCTAGCATTTTGCGTCTATTTTAAATATAAATTGTATGAATCTTTAAATTTTTGAAATAATTTCTGTCACTTTTGAGTATTCAAAAGCTGAGCAAGTCTAGAAACACAAGTTATAGAAATACATAAATAACTAAATACATATATGAAAAGCACAAGTAGATGCAAAATTATCTGTCTTGTTTGCTATGGACGTCTCAAACATTCTTTTGATATTTGGAATCATTGTTGGAAAATATTTCAATGTTGTTATAAAAATCTTAATTTTGTACATACTCTATTACAAGAAAAATTGTTGAATTAATTTATCTCTCCTTTTCTCTCTTCCTCTTGTATTTTAAGAAAAAATATATATATATATATAAAATCTAGACACTCTTTAAACTGGCTATCATTTAAACTGCAATTTAAATGTTCTTGATTTATTAAAATTTATAGTAATTAAACCAATCTGGAGATAAAACTTTATAACTTTTAAATTTTTTAATTTTAAAAATGTGGGGTGCAGTTCAGGGTTAGTTACATACGTGGTCATTGCAGAGGTAAAGTATGGTTACCCTTATGGATGTCACATACCCACCCCCTCCCCTGGTAGTGTCTCACTACTGCCAATCCCTTTCTTATAGTATTATGATAAATGTTCAGTATCTGCTTATGAGTGAGTACATGTGGTATTCATATCTTTGTTTCTATGATAAAGCACTGAGTATTATAAGCTCTAATTCTATCCAGGTTGCTGCAAAGTTCCTAATTTTGTTTTTCTTTATGGTGGCATAATATGCCACTGTGTAAATGTACCACATTTTCTTTATCCAGTCCACTTTTGATGAGTAGCACAGTTGGTTTCATGTTTTTGCTATTGTGAATAATGCTACAATAAACGTGCATGTGCAAGTATCTTTTTTATAGAGTGATTTGAGTTCCTCCGGGTATATTCCCAGAAGGAGGACTGCTGAGTCGTATGGAAGGTTGATTTTTAAATCTTTTAGAAATCACCTCACTGTTTTCCACAGAAGTTGTACTAGTTTATATTACCACCCATAGTGTATAAGTGTTCCCTTTTGTCCACATCCTCTCCAGCCATCTGTGGGTTTTTGAGTTATTGATAATGGCCATTCTGACTGGAGTTAGGTGGTATCTCAGTGTGGTTTTTATTTTAATTTCTTTGATGATTAGTAAAGCTGAGCATTCTTTCATGAATCTGTTGGCTGCTCGTATGTCTTCTGAGAAATGTCTACTTGTATATTTTGCCTATTTTTTAATAGGGTTGTTTGTTTTTTTCCTTTCTGCACGTTTGAATTCTTTGTAGATCCTGGATGTTAGGTCTTTGTCAGATTTATAATTGGCAAATATTTTTTCCCATTCTATGGGCTGTCTCCCCACTCTCCTAATGATTTCTTTTGCTTTGCCAAAGCTTTTCAGTTTGCTGAGGTCCCATTTGTCTATTTTATCTTTTATGGCATTTGCTTTTGGAAAGTTGATTAAGAATTGGTTGCCTATTCCAATTTCCATGGGATGTTTCCTACATTTTCTTCTAGGAGTCTTATAGCTTGAGGTTTTACATCTAGGTCTTTTTATTGAACATATGTGAATTAATTCATTCTAAAGTTCTAATTACCTATAAATCGATTATGAATTAAACTTTAAAATGAACCTAAGCATTTCAGCATTCAAATTTTTTCTTTACACAACATCACTTGAAATTGAGTATTTCACATATATGTCACTATTTTTGCTTGTTGGGCAGAAATCCAGAAGCCTCTCTGCTTGGTCATTCTGCTAAGAATGTGCTTGGCCAGGAAGCATTTTTTTTTTTTTTTTTTTGTAAGAAGCAAACTTGATTCAGCAAGAATCGCAGGGATGGGTCTGTCAGATGCAGCCCAGTCCAATCCTATTCTAAGAAATTAATGGCAATCATGGTTGGCATAAAGGGGAAGCAGTAGTCAAGTGTTTACAATCGTTTCTTAGGTGAAATGTGATAAGAAGTTACCATTCACCAAATATTCTACATCTTATTATAATTCACTTGATGGGGTGATAACTGACAAGGTTTTCTTTTGTGACATAATAAAAAAATTGTTCAATGTTTAAGAGTCTCAAGAGAGATGAAGGAGAAATTATCACTTCATCTATGCATTCTAGATTATTCATTCCCATCTTTATTTCTGAAACATCATCCCTACAGATTTGAAGAATTTTAAAGAATCTGCATAACTTTTGTATAGTTTTCCAATAAAACATTTAAAAAGTTGCAGCATGATTTAAATGATGTATTCAAATGATTTTGAATACATTTTTAAAAATACAATAAACCTTTTTATTTCAAAAGGATCTAAGACTCACTATGTTGAGTGAACCTAAGGTTGTGAAATATTTTAGGATATGTTTATTATTCTCAATCCACACATGCTTTTTAAGATTTCTTGATTAATGGTGACCTGCTTTAGGCATATTAAAATATTTAAAAACCTATAAGAATATAATTATTCCTTTTAACAAAATTACCAGGAAATATGAATTGAAATTAATTATAGATTAGTATTTTAGGCCAAGATGAGAATCATTTCTGTTACATTTCCTAACATGACATGGACCATAATACTAATTATTGGTCAAATTTAGTCACCTATCTGAAGTACTGTATATATCAATTAATTTCACATTCATTGCAAGATCTTGAGGCTCTAGGAGTTATTGTAGGTCACTTTGCTGATGGTCAGACACTTCAGACTATAAGGACTCAGGAGGCTTCTTAGAGAAAAGCATTAGGAAGTAACTTTATTAAATTTAACATATCATATCATAGTATACAGTCCCTAAATATCATTCTTGTCTACCTTTGAACAGTAACAAACAATAGTTTTCTTTGATGGAGTATTTGCAAACATTTCTACTTTTTATTTTTAATCCATTCCCCTAAACTCCACATGCCTCTTCTACATCTACCCATAGTCATGACATAAATGGCTGATTCTGATGCTTATTAAGCACTTACAAGTAACTTTTATTTAAAGAAAACAAGAGACATTCCATTGTGTTCAAATGCGTAATGATATCATGAAAACAAGAAGTCATATTTTTTAAAAGGAGAAAAAAACAAAAATAATCCAAATAACTAAAAAAAGTTAGATGCTATATAATTACTTGTTATTTATTATACAATTATGCAAGTTTTGATAAGCTCTTAATTTAACCCTTCTGCCTCAGCTCATCCCAATCTTGTAGGCAGATTGTTGGGCAAGGGAAAATGCTACTCCTCACTGGGTCACTGTTCCGATTTCAGAAAATTGCTCATTATCCTTCATTGTCTAAAATCTCTGTGTAAAGGAGAGAATAAAGATGCACTTTTTGTAACTTAGCATTTCCATGATATTTTCTATTTCAACGTTGACATGTTATCTTTTTGAGGAATTCATCTTGACATGCCTGCCAGCTTGCCTTTTCCATTTTTAATAGGGTGAATAATAGGTGATAGAGGTTGATTAGAAATAACCCGAAGATGTATTTTATTAAGATTTTGCTTCTTTTTATACATAGGCATACAATCTAATATTTTCTTTAAGTGTCATCATAGGAATATGTTACTTCTTTAGAATTTAGAACTGAATATATTGTAAGATGTGTCACATTGGCTCAAATATAGAATGATCTTGAAAGTAAGGTGGTCTTCCTTTAAAAATAATACATATTGAAAATTGTAAAACTATTCTCTATTAAACATTTCTTCCTTTGAAATTAAGAATTGATTTTGCCTTTGACTGCTCTGATATAATAAATTTGGCATTTATTATAAGTCCTGAAGATTTGTTCCATTATACAACTATAGAATTTATCATGATTTATTTAAAATTCTTGGATATTTATTTAAAAGATCATATATATTTAATCAAACATTCATTTTTTAAATTACCACAATGTTTTAAGTGGATCAATTAAATTCAAATTTCTCCCTATAAGCTCTCTCTATAATCCTTTAAGTGAAACGCTATTTGTTACTTCTGGAAGCCAGGTGTATGTGATGTCTTCCTAAGTAGAAGGCAAATCAAGTTGCCAAACCTGAATGTCAACTCCAGAAGAAATGTTTTTTTATCCTGGTATAAATCAAACAGGGTAGTCTACTCCTACTCCCAGAGAATAGAAAATAATAAGTTGCAAACTTGGAGTTAGGTGCTGCGGACACTTCTTATACTGGACAAAAAAATAAAAGATGGAAGATGTTCCTGTTTCTGAGAGAGAAGGGCAGCAATGACAAAGGAGGTAATAGAAAGATGGTAACAGGAGAGAGAACAGAAAAGGGAGCAGACCAAAGAATGTCTTATTAAAAGAGAGAATTTTTTTTTTTTTTTAGTTGGAGTCTCACTCGGTCGCCCAGACTGGAGCGTTCCGCCTCCGCCTTCTGAGTAGCCGGAATTACAGGCATGTGCTACCCAGCTGATTTTTTTTTTTTTTTTTTTTTTATTGTAGAGATGAGGTCTCGTTGCCCAGGCGGGTCTCGAACCCGCGGGCTCAGGTAGTCCACTCACCTCAGCCTCCCAAAGGCGCGGGATTACAGGCTGAGCCACCGAGCCCGGCTAAAAGAGAGAATTTTTAATCGAGATAACTAATATAAAAATTGAGGTTTGTACTATTGCAATATAATCTCATCGTGTCCTCTACATGATGTTTAACAGACTGTAGAAAAAGGATAGGAAAATGGAACAAAAAATAAACTTACAAAGAAATTCTGCAGTGGTTTGGAGCCTTAGGCACAAGATATCAGGTCTACATTATCTAGACCTTAATAGGCTAACAAATAGCAACTACGATTTAAATTATAAAGAAACAATTTAAATCTCTACAGTCAAGTGTCGTGAATATAATCAACTGTATTTGATTTTAATCTAATTCATAAGAGCAGAACATACATCTGCTCCTGCTATCCAAGAAGAACTGATTTTACTTTCGTAGGTGAAGAGACAGAACTCTACAGTGGCAGGATATGAGAGTGTGGGATAGATTCCTGGTGCCTATTCACATCTGATTCTTCTCTCCTGTGGGTGCAAGAGATTACAATGTCTTCTCCCTTAAACGTAGTCTGAGCCATGTGATAAGTGGTCAGTTCTGGCCAATAGGTTGTGAGAGGACTTGTATACATCAGCTAAGGATAGAAGCATTTACTTGCTGAGTGAGACCCTTCAGCTTTCTCTTTCCTTATCAAAACAACCTTTGAGACCACGTGTTCCACATGATGGAACTGCAGAATGGCAGGGACCTGTCATCCTGGATTGCTTAGTCGTTGCAGGTAAGACAGTTTCCTTGGAAACTCATCAAGGCCTACGGTGGACCCTACGGAAACAAAAAAAATAAACTTTTCTTGTCTTGTAGCAATGAAATTTTAGACTGGTTTGTTATGACATGTTTCAGCTCATTCTAACACAGAAGTTATCCTAGAAGTTTGGAGCCTCTAAAATATAGAATATAAAATATGTGGCCTTGCTTTACTAATAGGCTGAGGAAAATATTAATTATTGTAATCTACAAAGATGGCAATCTTTTCACGGCTTGCACTGACAAAGTATGATTTTGAAGCTAGATCATGAATCTTATAAAGTTGTAGTCCCAGGAAAAGACTTTTGGCAAACTGAATGTTAGTCATCTGAGTTGATTGCTGTTATCTGCTTTTGACAGAGTATTACTAAAATTTGGTACACTCAGATAAAAAAGCTGACTAGTTTGCAGTTTGGAATGAAAACAAATAGAGAGATTCAAGAAATGTTGAAATTTGCAAAGTGGGGCAAATCAACTGTTCTTAGATCACAAATAGTAAGAAATAAAATTGAGAAAATATTTTAAGTGTCAAAGATAATTAAACTCAGCTTTCTAACATGAATAAAGATATGACTTTAATATCTATTATTAAAACTTCCAAAAAACTAAAAAGACTCAGATTGAAAACAATAATATAGGTATAGTAAATAGTAATTATTTTTGTTGAGTAGAATAATTCAAAGGAAATATCCATTAAGGGTCAATATTTATTTAAAAAGAAACCTACTAAATTTTTGAGAGTGCTGAATGGCTAAAGAGAGAATGAGACTGGACTAAAACTGTGTAGACTTAAAATACACTTTGATCCCTCAAGGCTCTAAGAGTAGGAACAGTTTGAAAAGCTGCTCAGCCCCAAAGAGTACATGTTTTCCATCTTCCAGTTGAAGATGTGGCCAGGAAGCACAGTGGAAAAAGAAAACCTCTCAGGGAGAAAAGATAATGAATGACCACAGAGAAAAATAGCCAAGGCAGTTTGTTGCCAAGGAATTGTGATTGTTTTGAGTACACTCAACCTATGGCACCTGACATTTTTTACACACTACTCCCCACCCTGGTCCCTGAGTTCCTGCAGAGTAAAATTATCTGGATAACTGATAATGAATATCAAAGTCTTCAGAAAACGTGGGACTCTCAGAAGGACACCAAAAGGATTATGGAAATAGAAGGTACAGAGGCAAAAGATAGGAAAAAAGAGAAAAGTTTTGACCAGTTGGGTGGCCCCAGACCTCAGATAAAGCAAAACTCAACAAAAACTGAAACAGTAAAGAAGTTTGTTTTGAACTGAGTGCAATTCAAGAAAATGCTCTGGGACTCTAAATCCACAAGGACTCTGTATAGAATAGAATGTATGGCTGGAATTAAGAAGCAATTGACTTTGGGGCACATTCTTCTAGATTTCCTATGATTTTCAATTGGATATAGTAAGAGTTTTATATATATGTATTTGTTTGTTTCAGTTGGAGTCTCTCTCTATCACCCAGGCTGGAGGGCAGTGGCACGCTCCCTGTCACCGCAGCCTCGACCTGCTGGGCTCCTGCAATCCTTCCACCTCAGCCTTCCAAGTAGCCGGAACTACAGGCACGCGCTACAACACCGGCTAATTTTTTTGATTTATTGTGGAGACGAAGTCTCACCAAGTTGCCCAGGTGGGTCTCGAACCTGTGGGCTCAGGCAATCCTCTCGCCTCGGCCTCCCAAAGTGTTGGGATTACAGCCTGAGCCACTGAGCCTGGCCCAAGAGTTTTAATATACATTATAAAGTGAGTTTTCCAACATAGGGTAACAAATACTTGCATAACAAGCAGGGAGGAGAGAAGTAGAAAGGTATTCTGTGATGTGGTTTGAAAGCTGAAGGAGATGAGATCAAATGAAAAATGAAACTGCCATCTTGAAATAATGAGAATCATATTTTTAAGCTGATGTAAGTGTACTTAAATTTGTTTGAAATTACATGGTATTATCTAGATTTAAAACCTACAATTTGGAATTGAGTATGATCTCATTAAACCAAAAAGTGTTTCCAATTAGTGGTAACTCATTTGAACACATACTTTTGGTAACTAAGTAGAAGACTTGATTAACTATGTAAATTTATAAAACTTATTAAACAAGTTCAAAAAATATCTTCCCAGTATTGTTGGGAAATATTTGGGAAAACATGATTTTCTGTGACCTAGAAAGTTTGGGAATAAATCTTCATATGAGATTTGATTGCAACCCACAAAGTAAGTTAGATCAAGAAGTAGCATTTTCAGGTTAGTTTTAGAATTTAAGTTAGTAAGGCTATGGAACGGTTGGAACAATGGCTGTTTAGACTTGTTTTCTCTCCTCATTTTCTTTTCTTTTTTTTTTTGAGTTGGAGTCTCACTCTGTCGCCCAGACTGGAGTGCAGTGGCCGCTCCCGGCCTCCACAGCCTTGACCTGCTGGGCTCCAGCGATCCTCCTGCCTCAGCCTTCCAAGTAGCTGGAACTACAGGTGTGCACTACCACACCCGGCTAATTTTTGATTTATTGTAGAGATGAGGTCTCGCCTGCCCAGGCAGGTCTCGAACCCGTGGGCTCAGGCAATCCACTCACCTCAGCCTCCCAAAGGCGCGGGATTACAGGCTGAGCCTTCAAGCCCGGCTCGGTCCTCATTTTCTATGGACAAACATAGAAGCCACAAACTGCCCATCTACTCTAACTAAATTCCTAATAAGTTTCTGTTCCTTCTACTGTGTCTTACCATGATTCGTGTTTCCTAGTTTTGGTATGCAAAAATACTCTCTTAAAAATAAGGAATAAAAATGTATTTAAATAATGTCATTTAATTTACATAAACAAAAATTTGACTCTTGCTGTTTATTTTCTAACAATCAAATTGTTAATTGCTCAATTTGTTTTAATATGTTCAATCTGCAAAACAAAAGGGTTTTCATAACAAACAGTGCTTATCTAGATAGCACTTATTATATGCACTGCAATTCTCTATATTCTCTGTGCCTTTCATTAAGCTTAAAGATGGGAACTATTATCCCATCTAGCTCAGCACCTGGCAAATTCCAGTCACTTGGTAACTTTTGATATATATATAATTTTTTTTTTAAGTAATGACCTCTGCCATTTAAATTTGGTTTGGCTCCAAACTACAAATTTGGTTAGCCATCTTGTCCTTATACATAAAAGTGTTGAGAGAGAGAGAGAGAGAGAGAGAGAGAGAGAAATCAGCTTAAAATGTTTAAAGAACAAGTAACAGTGCATAATCTATTGATAATCAATTATTTTAACATTAAAATGAAAACATGTTGATAAGCTGAAGAGTAATTTACTAATCAGACTTAGTAAATTTGAAAAGTTTACAATTAACTGTTATTAACCTTTTGTTCATTGCAGTAAACTATATACAGTATTAGAATAGATTTTAAAATCAATAAACTATTGTACATTTTCTTCTCAGAAAAATTGAGAGCAAAACACAATTACATTAAGACTCAAAGCACAAGATGAAAGTTTAACAGTTAGTGAATTGGTAAACAAGAAGTAGATATTATGCCTATCACATCACTTTCCCATTCAGGCCTAGGTACTCTGAGTTAGTGTAAACTACTGATTTACCATACATATATTTAAGAAAAGAATTAGCAGTTTTTTTTTAGAAGTGTGTTAATAAAAAATGAATTAGACAAGACACTTACAAAATTTTCTATTTTCAAAATGTGACTAATTCCATAGGTTATATCTGAACCTATCATTATTCATCAGCTAATAAATCAAATATTTTTATTAGATGCAATTAAGGAAACACAGATATCAAATATTTTCTGTTTTTGTCTCCTTCTTGGTGATTGGGCAGCTGTAAAACAAAGAAAACTTGGACCATAACTTTGAAATTAAATTTATTACAAGGAGGGAATAAATGCAGACAAAATGATAAACAACTCATTTCAAGTATGGGTCAGACTAGAATATAATTATCTCTAGACCTAGAAAGCAAGGAATTGAATTAGAAGCTTTGCAGCCAATAAAATTGTGTAGAAAAGCAAGGCTCAAAACTTTAAGAGAATTTAAAGGCCATCTGAGAGAATACCAAGAGTAGCAGATATGAATAGTTGCCTGCATAATATACATTCTAATATGCCTTTATAATAAGATCACAATTTTATTTGAGGCATCTCTGTGTCCAGTGAAATACTTGTTTCCCCAGCTTCTCTTTCAGCTAGAGTATCCATCTGTTACATTTTTTAATTCTGTGACACAAAAATTTTTTGTGCCTGTCCTCCTTTCCATTTAATTTCTACTTGGCCTATGGAAGGAATGCTTGGAGATGAAACAGCCATTTTGTGTTCATTCTAACACAGGTTTCAGCTGACAGCCAGTATCACCCACCAGATTTATGAGTAAATAGATCTTCAGATGATTTTAGCACTCAGTCTTTGAGAATTCCACCTGATGCTCAAGACATTGTAAAGCAGAGACAAGCTCTATGCTTCATGTCCTGTCTGATTTTCTGATCCACAGAAGTCATGATCAGAAACTATAGATGTTTTACATTATTAAGAAGTTTTAGGATAATGTCAAATACAACCACGGTAACTGGAACAATAAGTCAGTGAATATAAATATTAAGTAAATAGAAATAATGCAGGCTTAGACGAAATCAATAAACAAATTCCAAATATTTAAAATGTCTTTAAAAACCTTGTTAAAAAGAAGAGTCTTTATCCAGGTTAAAAGACATTCGAAAGCTTTCTTTTAATATACTAGAAATCGCTGATGGAAATGTACTTAAATTTGTTTAACATTACATGATATTATCTAGATTTAAAATCTACAATATGGAGAAGAGTCCAATCTCATTAAATGAAAAAGTGTTCCCATAGATGGTTCTTACTATTTTGAGGTATGTTTCCTCTATTCCTAGGCATTCAAGGGTTTTTATCAAGAAGGAATGCTGGATCTTATAGAAAGCTTCTTCTGAATCTAATGATGTAGTTATGTGGTTCTTGTTTTAACATCTGTTGATGTATTTAATTACGTTTATGGTCTTCCAGATGTTGAACCAGCCCTGTAAGCCAGGGATGAAACCTACCTGGTCATGGTGGATGATTTTTGAGGTATGTTGTTGGATTCAATTTGCTAGAATCTTGTTGAAAATTTTTGCATCTATGTTTATCAGGGATATTGGCTTGTAGTTCTCTTTCTTTGTTGGATTTTTACCCAATGTGGGTATCAGTGTGATGTCAGCTTCATAAAATGTGTTGGGGAGAGTTCTGCCTTTCTCAATTGCCTGGAATACTTTCAATAGGATTGGTATCAGTTACTCCTTGTATATTTTGTTGTATTCTGCTGGAAAGCCATCTTGCCCAGGGCCTTTTTTTGTAGGTAGTTTTCTTATAATGGAGTCAATTTCCTGGATTGTTATCAGTCTATTTAGTGTCTCGGTGTCTTCTTGTTTCAACTTTGGAAGGTTGTGTGATGTTAGAAAGTCCTCCATTTCATTTACATTATCAAGGTGGTTTCCATACAGGTGTGCATAGTAATCTCTGATAATCATTTGTATTTTGTCAGGGTCAGTTGTAACTAGATCTTGTGCCTTTCTGATTGTGTTTCCTTGGGCTTTTTCTTGATCATTTTGGTTAGGGGTCTATTGATCTTGTTTATCCTTTCAAAGGACAAGTTTTTTGTTTCGTTGATTTTTTTCTATAATATTTTTATCTTTTAGGTTCTGTATTTGGGATATTACTGTGGTGATCTGGATTCTTCTGCTGAAGTTTGGGGCTTTGGTGGTTTTGCTTTTCCAACTCCCTTAGGTGATTTGTTAGGCTATCAACTTGTTCTCTTTCTATTTTCTTGATGTGTGTTCATAGAGATATTAGTTCCCCTTTTAGTACTGATTTCATGGCATCCCAGAGGTTTTGGTAAGATGATTCCTCATTTTCATTTGTTTCCGGGTTTAATTTCTACTTTGATTTCTGTGTTGACTCAGGAGTTGTCCAGCATAATGCTGTTTAATGTCCATATTTTTATGGGTTTGGGGGGAATTTTTTTGGTGGTGATATTTATTTTTCTCCACTGTGGTCTGAGAAGGTGCATGGCAGTATTTTGATCTTATGAAATTTGTTTATGTTTGATTAATGGCCAAGGATGTGATCAATCTTGGAGTACATTCCATGTGGTGATGAATGGAATGTATATTCCATGGAGGTTGGGTGGAGTGTTCTGTATACCTTAGAGGAACTCAAATCATTCTATAAAAAAGATACCTGCACACATATGTTTATTCCAGTACTATTCACAATAGCACAAACATGGAACCAACCATGCTGCCCATTAAAAGTGAACTGGATTTTTTAAAATGTGGTACATATATGAGGATGGACTATTATGCAACCACAAAGGACAAAATTATGGACTTTTCAGCAACTTGTATGGATTTAGAGTCTATAATACTTAGTGATCTATCACAGAAACAAAGAATTGAGTATCACATGTTCTCACTCATAAGCAGATCCCGAACATTCATCATAATGCTATAAGAAGGGAATTAGCAGTAGTGGGAAACTGCCAGGGGTTAGGGGGCACATGACATCAGTAAGGGTACCTGATCTCAAACCAGGCAAAGTGGGGACCAAAGGGAGGCCCAAACTTTACCTGCATAGTGACCACTTGCGTACCTAATCCTGAATTGTACCCCACATCTTTAAAATTAAATTAAAGTAAATTAATTTTTTCTTTTTTATTTACTTATTATAAAGATGTGGGGTATTAATTTAAAAAGTATTTCCAGTTAGGGTCACTCATTTGAACACATCATTTTGGGAACCAAATAGAAAATTTGATGAACTATGTAAATATATAAAACCAATTAAACAAGTTTATAAAAATATCTTCCCAGTATTGTTGGGAAATACTGGGGAAAACATTATTTTTTTGTTACCTAGTAATTTTGGGAATAAATCTTCATGTGAGATTTTTATTTTAACTTGCAAAGTAAGTTGGATCCAGAAGTGGCATTTTCACAAGTTTTGAAGAAGGTTCTTTTGCTGTGTTGAATATTGCCACCAACTAAGAACCATACAGAAAGGAAGCCTAAGACAGGAAAGGATGCTATAGTATATGACCCTATTCTCTATGGAGATCACTTACTATCCTTTGCCCTAACTTATGCCATAACCCTTTTCCTCTAGCTAGTAGCCAGATGCATCTTCCAAAGATATTCCTGTATCAATTCTGCTATATAATCACTTAAAAGCCCAGATGAATTAAATTTGAAAGATCTGCTAGAAAAAGAAAGGGAAAAAAGTCTTATTTTCTAAACAAAGATAAATACAAACCCTTTACACTTTTAATTAGTA
This sequence comes from Carlito syrichta, assembly GCF_000164805.1. Taxonomy (NCBI): domain Eukaryota; kingdom Metazoa; phylum Chordata; class Mammalia; order Primates; family Tarsiidae; genus Carlito; species Carlito syrichta. The sequence goes on from NW_007259273.1 coordinate 131,307, forward strand.
GATTATTTGACTTTTTTTCTTTGCTAAAGAAACCTAAACAAACAATAAGAACAACACACTTTGAAAAGAGATGAAGTATAAATAAATTAAGGCATGCTACTTTTAAATAAATCTTTGAAAGATACAGATACACACAAAAATGGAGTCATAAAAAAATCAAAATTTTACCTCTAATTTAAATACCAGTTGTGGCTGGTGAAACAAAAGAATTAGCGGTTTTAAATTGAATAACATATTACCCGCTCAACAGTGCTTTCATCTCATGAGTAACAAGTATAAAAGTTTACAAATTTAAGACAAAGAGTTTGTTTCCTGCTATATTTTAACTATTAGAGTTAAAAATCCGTCAGAGAAAAAAAGGAAAGACAGCCTAACTTCCAAATGATAGGTAAACTCTACTTTTCTGTATTTCTTAGAAATGAACATACTAACAGGGTATCTCAAACATACCTTATTACTAATGCCAATAGCCATATATAAATAATGAGGCACTGAGCAACAAAGAAAAGCAAACTGCCTTTGGTAAAGCAGTATCATAATATTAAGATGTCACTGGATTTGGAAATATACTTTTTGCAGTAACTTTCAGATGCAGATTTTAAAAGGAAGGAATCACTCAGTAACTTCGACTTCTACAGCTTTCAATTTCATTAGTTTGATTGACTCACATATAAGTCAGACTCACTGAGAATTTCTGTAAAATATATCATTATGTAGGATAAGTCCTTCTTAAAATGGAAATAGATGCACAAAATATTAATGGTGCTGGAACAGTTTTTTTTCAGACAAGTAAAACAAAAAGTCAGTGATAAAAGAACATCAAGATAATATAATAACCACAATAAAGTAAAACTAAATGTTATTACTTTCTGCCTCCAAAACAGCATTCTAAATAAAGAAATATTATCTTTGAAAGTTTGGGCAGAAAAAAAAAAGTCAAAATCTTCAACAATCAGGATTTAGAAAATTTGACTGTCAAGATTAGCGATGACATCTTATTGAAAAGAAGAGGAATAAAAACTTCCTTTCATTCACTCTGAGATGATCATGACAAATGAGCCCATGCTACTTAACCTGCACAGAAAACAATGAGGCAAAAATGGTTTGCCTGTAGTGAAAATTAATGAGGTGAATATTGGCTGTTTCCACCCATATCTAACTCTTATTTACTTCAACTCTTGCATTCTCTTCTGATCATTGTATTTGATGTGGGTTGATCAATGTGAGAGTATACAAAATAGGAACAATTGGAAATTCTATGCCAGATCCTTTCAAAAATCAGAGATACACTTGGATAAACCAATAGGATAAAACTAGAAGTTGTGCATTGTGCAAAATGAAGTGACTGAAGATACTCTGAGAACTTTGGTGAATAGTCTTGTGTGTCCTTAGGATTTCAACTGGAAAGGCTAACTCAAAAAAATTTAGAAGCATGATTTAGGTAGAGAATAACATCCATTGCCATTCAGGTCAAAAATATCATCCAAAATAGACACCACTGAAGGTGATTTAGAAAGCGTATTTTTTAAACAAATTCACCAATACTAACTTAAAATGTAGGCATTTTTGTTTATACATGAATGATTTTTTGATTAATCAATGAATGTGTGGTATAATTTGTCTCAGTAAGTAGTTTAGTTTTGAGATTTCTTGTTTCTGGCCCAGCAGGTAAGGAGCTTAAATAAACTGAAAAGAGAAGAGGGGTCACAAGACAAACCACTGGCTCTAAAATTGGAGAGATAGGCAGATATAGAGAATCACATCTTACTAGAGCAGAACCCTCTGGGAGAATCAGAATTAGGAAATTGTAAACTGTAATTGATGAAATGCTGGAGGTTCAGTGTGGACAACTAGAGTTATAAACTCTAAGGCACCCAGTCATGGGGGGGCGGTCCTTCAAACTTTTGTCAGTTTTCTACTAGGAGTTCTACAAGGTCTTCACCGTAAATATCTGAGAAAAGTTTCCTATGATTTGGAGCAGGGAGAGGGCAAAAGTAACTATTTTTAAATATGCCAGATCATTCTGTTCTCTATCCTCAGGAAAAACTATTTTTTTACCAGATTCTAATCTGCCATGGCTGTATCAGAGCTTAACCTACCTTGGGGAAGAAAAATGACAAACTCCATAGACTGTACCTTCCACATGAGGAGGGAGGGAAATACCCAACTAAAGCCTTTTCTAGCTATCCTGTCCCACTGAAGGGAGGAAAAATAAAAATTGAAGAGACACTGGCTAAATTCCCAGTTCAGGGGTACAATTTTAGCAAAAGACTGAGACCTAATTATATGCTATAGAATGTTTTCCCTTTTCCTACATCTTACCATCACACCCCCAAAGACTGTTAACCAGAGTTTCTTTAAACTAGTATATCACGTTCACATTTTTTTTTATTGCAAAGCATGGCCAGACATGGTGACTAATGTCTATAATCCCAACACTTTGAGAGGCAAAGGTGGAGGACTGCTTGAACCTGGGAGTTTGAAACAAGCCTGGGCAGCAAAATGAGACCGCATCTCTACAAAAAAATAAATAATAAAATAAAAAATTAGCCAGGCATGGTGGCATACCCCATAGTCCAAGCTGCTCAAGAGGCTGAGATGGAAGGATTGTCTGAGCCCAAGAAGTCAAGACTGTGGTGAACTGCATGTGTGCCACTGCACTATAGCCTGAGTGTTGTCTCTTCACTGTGTTGATTGTTCTTTTTTTTTTTTTTGGCTATGTTGAAGTTTTTTAGCTTGATGCAATCCTATGTGTCCATTTGTGCTTTGATTGCCTGTGCTTTTGAGGTATTACTCAAGAAATCTTTGTCTAGACTAACATCAGGGAGAGTTTCCCCAATGTTTTATTTTAGTGGTTTCATACTTTTGGGTCAAGTATACCAATTAAAGGACAGAAACTATCAGAGTGGATCAAAAAACAAGACTCAATTATATGTTGTTCACCAAAAACACATTTTAAATATAAAGACATACAGAGATTAAAAGTAAAGGTTGGAGAAAGTCCTACCATGCTAACATTAATAAAAAGAAAGCAGGTGTGGCTATATGAATTCAGAGTAGATTTTGGAGCCAGAAAAGTTATCAGGGATTGAGAGGAACATTACATATTGACAAAAAGATCAATACTCCAAAGAGACAACAATCCTTAAAATATATTGCCTAGCAACAGAGCATCAAAATACATAAGGAAAAACTAATGGAACCACAAGGATAAATAGATAAATTCACTATCATAGTTGGTGACCTTAACACTCCACTATCAGAAATGGGCAGAACTATCAGACAGAAAATCAGTAAGGATATAGCTCAAATCAACAACACCATCAATCAGCTGAACATAATCGACAATTTCATCCAACAATAGCAGATTATACATTCTTCTCAAATTCACATGAAACACTCACCAAGATAGATCATATTCTAGGTCATAAAACGAACCTTAAGAAATTTAAAAGTATAGCGATCATACAATGTCTGCTTTGATATCACAATAGAATTAACTGGAAATCAATAGCATATAGTTAGAACATTCACAATTCCCTGTAGATTAAATAATACACTTATATATAACACATGAGTAAAAGTAGAAGTCTTAAGAGAAATGTTAAAAAATTATGTTGAGCTAAATTAAAATAAAATACAACATATCAAAATATAATGGAAAATTTACAACACTGAATGTATATAGTAGGAAAAAAAGAGAAAATGTAAATCAATATCTAAGCTTCCACTTTAGGAAACTAGAAAAAAAATCAGTGAAATTGAAAACAGGAATTTTAATAAAGAAAAGTTAATGAAACCAATAGCTAGTTCTTTGGAAAGATCAATAAAATCAACATAAACTCTACCTAGTCTAAGGAAAAAGAGAGAGATTATACAAATTACTAATATTCAAAATAAAAGACAAAATGTCAGTACTGATCCCATCAATAAGGATAATAAAGAAATATTGTGTCTGCTCTATGTTCAAAAATTGTAGTAGCGTAAATGAAATGGGACAATTCTCTGAAAGATATAATTTGTCAAAACTCACACAAGAAGAAATAGATAATTTGAACAAGCCTATATCTATTAAATAAATTATAGCAATAATTAATAACTTTCCAAAACAGAAAGCACCAGGTCCAGATGAGTTCACTGGTGAATTCTACCAAACATCCAGAAAGAAATTATACCTACTTTCTACATTCTCTTTCAAAACAGAGAAGCAGAGGGAATATTTCATAACTCATGCTATGGGAAGAGCATTACACTAATACCAAAACAAGACAAAGACATATAGAAAAAGAAAACTGAAGACCAATATCTCTCATTAGGTACAAAATTTCTCAACAAAATAGGAGCAAAAAAAATTCCAACCATGTAAAAAAGGAATTATGGGACATAATATAGTGGGATTTATCCCAAATATATAAGACTGCTTCAACATTCAAAAGTCAATAAATGTAATCTGCCATGTCCACAAGCTAAGGAGGAAAAATCACATGACTATATCAACAGATATGGAAATAGCATTTGACAAAAATCTAATCCCATTTATCACAAGAACTCTTTACAAACTAGGGATTGGAGCAGAACATCCTCAACTTGATAAAGAACATCTCTGTAAAACCGATAGATAACATCACACTTAATGGTGAGAAACTTGAAGTTTTCCCACTAAGATTAGGAAAAAGGTGTTTTCTCTTTTCACTGCTTTTCAGTATCAGACTAGAATTCCTAGCTAACGCTAATAAGACCAAAAAAGAAAAGAAAAGTTATACTGATTGGAAATGAAGAAAGAATTATTTTTTGTTCTCACATGACATGAACATCTTTGTAGAAATTTAAAAAAAAAACTTCTGGAACTAAGAAGTGATTATAATATGGTTGCAAAAGACATGGTTAACATATATAAGTCAATCACTTTCCTATATACTGGCAAAAAACAAGTAAATTTTGAAATTAAAAGCACAATACAATTTATATTAGCACACCCAAAAAGTTAATACTTTTATATAAATCTAAAAATATATGTACAAACTCTATATGAGAAAAGCTACAAAAAGCTAATGAAAGATATCATAGAAGAACTAAATAAATGGAAATTATTCCATGTTCATGGAAAAGAAAACAATATTTTTCAGATATTAGTGTTTAGTAATTTCATTTCTAGATTCAACTCAGTCCCAAGCAAAATTTTAGCAAGTTTATTTTATATATATCAATAAATTGATAGTAAACTTTACTTGAAGAGGCAAAAGATCATAATAACAAACTCAATATTGAAGAGATGCACACAGTCAGAAGACTATCTTACCAGTATTCAAGGAATACCATAAGGTTACAGTAATCAAGACAATGTAATACCAGAAAGTCAAAGGACACATAAATCAATGAACAAAATAGAGACTTCAGAAATGGACCAACATCAAAATAGTCTACGGATCTTGGACAAAGAGGCAAAGACAATAAAATGGAGCAAAGGTAGTCTTTTTAATACATGGTGTTAAACAACTTGACATTCACATTCCAAAAAAATCCAGATACAGAGCTTACCATTATTCACAAAAATTAATTCAAAATGGATCATAGACCTAATTATAAAATGCGAAACCACAAAAGTCTTGAAGATAACATAGGAGAAAAATCTATGTGATCTTGGGTATGTTCATGAATTTTTAGATATCACATCAAAGGTACAGTCCATGAAAGAAACGATTAATAAGTTGGACTTTCTTAAAATTAAAAATTCCTGCTGTGATACTTTCAAGAGAACAAAAAGACAAATCATGGACTGCGGGAAAATATTTTCAAAAGGCATATAAATGAGTATTACTCGAAATATGCAAAGAACACTTAAAACTCAACAATAAGAAAATGGACTTGATTAAAAAATTGGCAGAAGACCTGAACTAATGCCACAACAAACAAGGTAAACAGATGGCATATAAGGATATAAAAAGATTCTCTATGTCATATATCATCAAGGAAACACAAATGAAAACAACCAGAAGATACCACTACTAACATATGAGAATAGCCAAACTCTAGAACACTGACAACACCACATGATAAAGAGAATGTGGAAGAACAGGAATTCTCATCAATTTCTGATGAGAAAGCAAAATGATACAAGTTTGAAAAATAGTTTGGCAATTTCTTATGAAAATGAATATAGGCTTACCATTGATCCAATAATCACATTCTTTAGTATTTACCCAAATTAATTAAAAACTTATGTCCCACAAAAACCTGCACATTGATGCTTATGGCAACCTTATTTACAATTGCCAAAACTCGAAAGCAACCAAGATGTTCTTCAGAAGCTGAATGACTAAACTGTGGTAAATTCGACAATGGAGTATTAATCAGTACTAAAAAGAAATGAGGTATAGAGCCATGGGAGACACGAAAAAAACTTAAATGCATATCATAAGTGAAAGAAGCTGATCTGAAAAGGCTATGAGTCCAACTCTATGGTGTATTTGGAAAAGTCAAGATTATGGAGACACCAAAAAAGTCAGTGGTTACTAGGGATTAGCAAGGACAGAGTGAAAAATAGGTAAAGCACATAGAATTTAAGGCAGTACAAATATTCTGTATGATATTAGAGTGGTGAGCACATGTCATATATTTTTCAAAGCCCACAGCACTAAGTGAACGCCAAGGTGAAGTATGAACTTGGGGTGATAATGACGTATCAATGTAGGTTTATCTATTACAACAAATGTGCCACTGTGTGGTGGGATGTGTATAGTTGGGGAGCTTGTGCTTGTGTGAGGACAGGGGCTATGTGGATACTCTCTGTACTTCATGACCAATTTTGCTGCAAACCTAAAACTGCTCTAACAAATGAAGTTTGTTAATTTAAAAAATAATGCAGTTTTGAAATGGTTTTTTTTTGTTTGTTTGTTTTTGTTTTTGTTTTTGAATTGGAGTCTCACTCTGTCACCCGGCCACCGCAGCCTCGATCTGCTGGGCTCCGGCGATCCTTCCGCCTCACCCTTCCAAGTAGCTGGAACTACAGGCGCATGCTACCACGTCCAGCTGATTTTTGATTTATCGTAGCGATGAGGTCTCGCCAAGTTGCCCAGGCGGGTCTCAAACCCCCGGCCTCAGGCAATCCACTCACCTCAGCCTCCCAAAGCACGGGATTACAGGCTGAGCCACCGAGCCCGGCTTGAAATGTTTTTGTTTTTTGTTTTTTGGTTTTTTTTGAGTTGGAGTCTCACTCTGCTGCCCAGACTGGAGTGCAGTGGCCGCTCCAGGCCACCGCAGCCCTCGACCTGCTGGGCTTCGGCGATCCTTCCGCCTCAGCCTTCCAAGTAGCCAGAATTACAGGCATGCACTACCACGCCAGGCTGATTTTTTTTTTTTTTTTGTAGAGATGAAGTCTCACTGCCCAGACAGGTCTCGAACCTGCGGGCTCAGGCAATCCACTCACCTCAGCCTCCTAAGGGCGCGGGATTACAGGCTGAGCCACCGAGCCCGACTTTGAAATGTTTTATCAGTAATATATGGCTGCTCGTTCTCACTTCTCTGGAACAAAAATTCAGGAGTCAACAAACAGATTTCATTTCTGCTTGTGTGACTTTCGGCACCTTATTTCAGTCCTTCTACCTTCATATTCCTGATCCATCAGCTTGGTTTAAAAAAGCTTACTCCTAGCTTGTTTTAAGTTATTAATGTAAGTCTTATCACTGTAACTAACCTTATATCTTTTATTTTTATAATGATATTATTCTTACCAAAAATAATCTCTTGTTTAAGTATTTTAATGTATTCTACTAATGTTACTACATTCTAATTTAATTATATTGGACTCCAAAAATATTGATTGTGTGAGTTGTCATTTAAAAATTTTTTTCATTCCTCTTTTGCAAAGTAATATGCAGGGTTTTTTTTAGAAATTTTTATAATGGCTTAATAATAATATACAGTCTAAATTTGGTAAGGGGTCTTCCCTTCTCTTACTCTCTTTAATAGTATAGCTAAAATATTCTCTATCCATTTTGATTTTTGTATATGTTTGAGCTATCAGTTTCTAGGAGATTTATACGAAAGTTTTTGTTTTCATTTTTGGAAGCATTTTTTTGCATTTAATTATGCTGTTTAATTCTGTAGTTTTACTAACAATTTTGTTTGACGTACATGGAGTATTTCCAATTCAAAGATCAGTAATCCAAAATGCTCTAAAATCTGAAACTTTTTGAGCACTGCCAAGACACCACAAGTGGAAAATTCCACATCTCACTTCAGGTGACACATCACAGGGAGGAAGGCCAGATGCTTTTGCATGCCCTTATGTCAAATCCTAAAGCCATGATAGAAAGGACAGTCATGAGATTACAGCAGTTCGGAGATGTCTCAAAGTACTAAAAATAGAATTACCACTCTACCTACCAATCTCACTACAGAGTACATATACCCAAAGGAATGTAAATCATTCCACCAAAAAGCGACCTGCACTTTTTTGTTTATTGCAACACTACTCACAATAGCAAAAACAAGGAATCAACCTAGGTGTCCATCAGCAGTGACCTGAATAAAGAAAATGTGGTATATATACACACCATGGAATACTATGTAGCCATAAAAAATGAAATCGTGTCCTTTGCAGCAACACTGATACTAAAATTCTAAGCAAATTAACACAGAAACAGAAAACCAAATATAGCAACTTCTCATGTCTAAATGGGAGCTAACACTGTGCACACTCACAAAGGTGATAACTACAGACACTGGAGACTCCTCCTATGAGGGGGTAGAAGGGTGACAAGGGTTGAAAACTACAATTAGATACCATGTTCACTATCTTGGTGGCACGTTCAAAAGAAGCCCAGACCTCACCATCACACAATATACCCATGTAACAAACCTCCACATGTACGCCCTGAATTTAAAATTTACAAAAAAAAAAAAGTTTATGCCATATCCTTTACTCAAAAGCGATTTCATTAATTCAGCCATGTGACCACAGTCTCCTTACTTCAATAAAGAATAAGATGAAAACGTTTTCTTGAAAGCACGCTAGCAGCAGTGAACAGAGGCGTGGGTGTAGAAGGTTTTCAAAAGGAGTTTAGCATAAAGGATGATATATACATGCTATTGCCAACACTTGGAACACTGTGACTAAAGACACAGTTGTGCATGCCTGGCACAACCCCAGGCCTGTGACTATGTTCAGTGCTGATGATGAACAAGGTGGTGACTTTGAAGAATTCCATATGTCAAGTGAGAAAAAAATGATGTCTGACCTCCTTACATATGCAAAAAATATATCTTCAGAGTCTGACAGTAAGCTGGAAGAAGTAAATCAAAGAAATTTTTATGGATACATAATAGTTGTACATATTTATGGGGCACATGTGATATTTTGATACAAGCATACAATGTGTAATGATCAAATCAGGGCATTTCTATTTCTAAAAGCAATCAGATGGTGGCTTCTTTCAACCCAAATTGCATCAGATAGGCGAACCATGTTCCCATCCGTAAGGGTCTCTAGGTATTTGAAGTAGTAAATAATTCAATTTAGGAAATTACATGTTATAAAAATCGTTCAAAGAGTGAAGATACGTGTTCTAGGTCCGGAAATGATTTTTAGAACAAGTGGCCCGGGCATTGATAAGAGCTACTATCTCTGGGGATATCTTGGCCTCAAAAAGCTATCACAATTGTCAGCGTAACTACCTCTGGATACCTAGAAATTTAGGGATAAAACCAACTGTGATCCAGGAATGTCAAATCAGTAAGATTCTTCTGCTATTGCTGCCAGTTTCATGGTTCAGCAATGCTGTTTTGGAGAAAGTACATGTCTTTTGACTATTATACTTTTATTACTATTTGCATTGCTTTCTAATTCTTTGAAAAAGTACATATATGTATATAAATACAGATATATATATATACACATATATACACACACATGTCTTACATTAACTCTTCCAGATTGCCATACACATTTTCAATGAATTTTTAGATTGCTCTATTATTTTATTTATTTATTTTTATTTTTTATTTTTGAGTTGGAGTCTCACTCTGTCACCCAGACTGGAGTGCAGTGGCCACTCCTGGCCACTGCAGCCTCGACCTCCTGGGTTCCAGTGATCCTTCCGCCTCAGCCTTCCAAGTAGCTGGAACTACAGGCGTGCGTTACCACGCCCGGCTAATTTTTGATTTATTGTAGAGATGAGGTCTCGCCAAGTTGCCCAGGCGGGTCTCGAACCCATGGGTTCAGGCAATCCACTCACCTCGGCTTCCCAAAGCGCTGAGATTACAGGCTGAGCCACCGAGTCTGGCCTATTATTTTTATTTTGAATGTAGTCAGTAGCCTCTCAATTTTGGGGTATTTAGAATGACTTTCTTACAGATTTACCAGTAGATTTTCCAATTTTGATTTAGAGGCCTATCTTGAGCAGGCACTTTTAAATTTTGTTGTTGCTTATTCTCTTCTTCTGTGTTCAGCTGTCTCTTTGGAAAGACTTTTCATTTTCCCTGCACAGGTATTTTTGGTATCCCTGTTGAGAAATAGGTCACTGTTGGTTCTTAGGGGCCTCAACCCTGAGTGGATATTGAGATTGCCAATCACAAATCTAGTCTCCACTTCCCACAGAGTAATAGAATATCTCAGTACCATCTACTGCTGTACTCTGAGCTCAGCAGTCACACAGCTCTTGCCTCATTTATCAAATTGTGCTTTCTCTCTTGATCCACAGAAATTCTGGTAATATTTTTTTAAAGGGTAATATTTTTTTAATTGTATTTTTTTTTGAGTTGGAGTCTCATTCTGTCACCCAGGCTGAAATACAGTGGCATGCTTCTGGCCACTGCAGCCTTGACCTGCTGGGTTCAGAGGATCCTTGCGCCTCAGCCTTTCAAGTAACCAGAACTACAGGCGCACACTACTATGCCCAGCTACTATTTTGATTTATTGTAGAGACGAGGTCTCACTATGTTGCCCAGGCTGACCTCGAACCTGTGGGCTCAGGCAATCCTCTCGCCTCTGCCTCCCGAAGTGCTGGGATTATAGGCTTGAGCCACCATGCCCAGCCTTTAATTGTATTTTTTAAATATTTCAATTATCACTGCTATGAGGTTGACATTGTGTAACGGCCTCAAACGTGAACTTTTATCGGTATGTTTTGGAATACATGTTTGTATATCTAGATTTATAGACATATTTGTCATTTAGAAGTTTGGTTGGAACTGATCAGTGGTTGCCCCTTTTATGTGACACATGAACACTCATGAGTGTAGGCTAAAGATGGAAGATTTTCTCCTACCATATCAGGGAGTCACACAGCAAGCTTTGATTATTCTTGTGTAGCAAAGCTACTGTGAACAAGTGCTTGCTAGAAACCGAGAGCCAGGAATGTGGTTGTACAATTGAATGTAATCTCTAGAAGAAAAGCTAATCAGTACCTAGCTGGTGTATGTAGTTAAGGAAAAGCCAGGTACACTTTTTAAACACTGTTTTTGAATTGAACGCTTTTCATTCAAAAAATAATGATAGGAAGCTCAGGTGGAAGGGAGGAGGGAAGAAATAAAGGAAGGAAAGAATGATAGATAGATGGAAGGATGGAAAGGAAGGGAGGGAGGGAAGGAAGACAAATATATGATTTGTGTTTAAAAGATTACTGCAGAAAAGCTAACAACGTTCTACTCTATGATCTAGAAGAAAATATCTCTAAACAATATTTGCTATTGGAAATAAAAAGATGTTTTAGAAAACACTTTGAGGCTTTATAGCTAAAATGCTGGTTAATAAGATATGAATGAAAGTGTCCTTACCAATCACCAATTAGAGTACTCATGGAAATTCAATAATAACCCCAAGTGAACCAAAGACAATGCTACCGACATAAATCTGCATAAGAATTTTGCTTGATAAGTCATGACACATTCTTGTACTACGTACAAAACAATCCACATTCTGGACCAAAATAAATCCCCCAAATAAGATAGGACATGTGAAAAAAAAATTCAGAACATAGTGAACAGCCCTATCTCCAACACGCATTGGCTCCTCTCCTTCTTATACCTAAGTAGAACTATGTTGATCCAAATGTTATGTTCAGAAGTATAGAACTGAAAAAGCAAGGAGCAGCACTGGGGAAGAACTAAAGGAATTAGATAGGCTACAGCTTTTTTGTGTTCTAAGAAAATTCCAACAGTAAGTGAATGTTGGAACAAGAGAATCTTAGCATTGAGGTAGCAGATGATCCAAGTACAGTTTACAGAACTACTCTACGAATTGCAAATCAAGCTTAGGCTGGTGCTTCAGGCTGAGATTTAAGAGGATAAACCATCTACCATTCAAATAAATCCTGACAGGAGCTATGAGACCTGGTATCTACCCTGAGGGCAAACACTCTGCCCATTCAAGGCAAATAAAAACACATCTATGAATTACGACAGCAATATAAAGAGAAAGAAAATTATCCCTAATAGTACCAGGAAAAGTATAACTTTGAAAATAACCTTCACAAGAAAAATAGACAGACATTTTTTTTTAGCAAGCAGCAGCTTGTTGTCCTCGAAATAATGCAAGAGGAAATGAGTTATATGAAGCAGAAGCAAGAAGCCTTAAGCAGAAACTGACTGAGTTAAGATGAAAGGGGGCGGGGGCCTGGCAGCATCAGAGTGGCATAATAAAAATCCACATTGGAGGTAGTCCCAATTGGATTTGATTATAGAAAATCAAGTTAGTCATATGAAGGATAAATTTGAGAAACTTACCCAGAATGCAGAGAAAAAGGAATTATTAAAAACTATGTAAGGTAACATGTGATAAGATAAAAAACAGAAACTTTAATCCAAGAATTAAGAATTAGATTTTTCCAGAAGAAACAAAAGCGTCCCAGTGCACAATGACATGGGCTGAATTGTTTCTTGATCTAAAACAAATAAACCAAACAAACAAATAAACAAAACACCTATATTTATACAAATGGGCTCATCAATTTAAGGCTGTGATAGGCTATATAATAGCCTCCTCTGAAAGATATGTCTTAATCTCTGAAACCTGGGAATGTCGCCTTATAAGGCAAAAGGGACTTTGAATAAATCATTAAATTAAGGACTTTAAAATGGGGAGATTATCCTAGATTATCTGTGTGAGCTCTAGGGATATCACAAGTGTCCTTAGAATTGGGGAGAGAGGGATATTGGGCCACAGACATGGAGAAGGCAATGTGACCAGGCAAGCAGAGGCTGGAGCGAGGTGTCCATAGGTCAAGAAATGCCAGCAGCCACCAGAAGTTAGGAAAAGCAAGGAACAGACTCTTTTCTGGATCCTCCAGAAGGAACCAGTCCTCCCCACAAACTTTGATTTTAGCCTACTGAGACTTATTTTGGACTTGTTTTCCAGAATTGTAAAAGAAAACATATGAGTTGTTTTAAGCCTCTACACTTTTGGCAATTCATTACGGCAATAGGAAACAAATACAAATTAACATATAAATTTATTTTAAATTTTTTTAAATATGTGTAACTCAAGAGGGAGATGCAAGCCTAAAATCACCCAGAAAGAAAAACAAAACAAAAATAAGCAAGTAAATGTGTGAAAAAAAATGTGCCTGATCCCATGACACTCCTGCACAAACTGAACTTCAGAATACAATAAACAAAGGCTCATGGCTACAAAAAAACTCAAACAATTATAGTGAAGTTAACGCTCAATTTGTTCATATGAAAACTCAACTTTAAGTGAGACATACAATATTCAAAAGATATGTTTTTGACAATTATTATAAACTAAATTCTTCAAATCTGAAATCTGCAGTATAAAATGCTTTCATGAGAGCATTAAAACTGCTAAACCAAAGGATATTTAAATAAATCACAATTTATACCATTAAAAATCACATTAAAATGTGAAACTTACCATAAATTTCATCTTAATAATAATCTAGTTTCCAAAATTTGTATTATGGTTATATGATTGGAAAAACATGGGCAGATGATAAATGTATGCTAAATTCCTTATCTTGAATATGAAAAGAATCAAGCGCCATCCTTATGCAATTATGTTTTTTCTAATTTTTAATTATGAAAATTTTCAAACATAGAAACAGCAGAAAACTAGTGCAATTTCATACCACTTAGATCGATAGTCTTTTGCCATATTGTCTTACCTTACAGATCTCTTGTTTACGTTTTCAGACACACACACACACACACACACACACACACACACACACACACACACACACACAAATACACTCATGTGTCCATAAGGGCATCTAGGTCAAAGATGAAAAATGTATTCAATGGTGAACCCTAAGATTATAATACTGTATTTTTACTGTACCTCTTTTATGTATCGATACAAAAATACCATTGTATTACAATTGTCTACAGTATTCAGTACAGTCAGATGCTATACAGGTTTATAACCTAGGAACAATAGGCTATACCATACAGCCTAAATGAGTAGGCTATACTATCTAGGTGTATGTAAGTACACTCTATTTTGTTCGCACAGCAAAGAAATTGCCTAATGACATTATTTCGCATTATATATCCCCAACATTAAGCAATGCATAGCTATAGATAATGCTTTTCTCTTTATTTTTTTTACTAAAAATGTAAAATTTTATGTAGACTAATCTTTACTATTTTTAGAAAAGAAAAATGATCTGATGATTAATCCATACTAGTACAGAGAATCTCAACTCTTTTAAAGCATCATAATAATATACTTTGTGGGAGATTTACAATTTATTCAACTTGCCTCTGTTGATGGGCATTTAGTTGGTGTCCAATCTTTTGCTCCTATGGATAAGCTACATCAGAACCTTGCGCATATGTTGCTTCAAATATATGGAGGTTTATCTTAAGTGTGTAACCCATGTAGTGGAATTCCTGGTCTGATGGGAAAATGCACATGTAATTTTTCTTAATAGCGCCAGAGAGCCCTGCAGTGGATTTGTCCAATTTTTATGCTTATCAGCAGTACATAATAACTATTCTCCATAGCTTTGCCAACCAAGCGTGTGGTCAAGCTTTTGGAGTTTTGCCAACCTGCTAGTAAGAAGTGGTATTTCAGTGTAATCTTGATTTACATTGCTCTTTGTGTAAGTCATGTTGAGCATGTGTTCATATTTTTAAGGGTCATTTGTCTTCCTTTTCTTTGTGTTGATTCTCATATTCATTGCTCTTTTCCTTAATAGTTGTTGATGATCTTTCCATTTTAAAGGCTCTTTATATCCTGGGAGATCATTCCTTTATTTATTTAAAAAGTTGGAAATATTTTCTTAGTCATCATTTTGATTTTGCTCATGAAATTTCATACACACAGGCTTTTTTCATAATATATTTGAATTTATCAATTTTGTCTGTTATTGCTTCTGAACTTTGTCAGAAATTATTAGAAAGCTCTTTTATGTTTCCAGATTATAAAGGAATTCATCCCTGTTTTGCTCCAGCATATCTATTATTTCATTTCTTTTACATACAGATTTCTGACCCATTTATATTTTTAACTGGCTATGCAATTATCTCAACCAATTTTTTTAAAGTCTGTATTTTCCCACGTATACCTTTTACCACATATTAAGTTTTCTTTTATATCTGTCCTTTACCTATTTTTCTACTTTTTGGAGATTTTCCTGTCTGTTCTTGATTTTTTTCATAAAAATTTTATTTGAATTGCATTTAACTTACATATTAACTTAGAAAGAACTGACATCTTTATAATGTATACTACCTAAGAATATCAATGAATTTCCATACATTCAAATTTCTTATTATGATATTCAGATTTATTCTAATTATTCATATATTTTGTAATTCTCTTCTTTCTATTTCTAGTATTTTATCTTACTTTCTGTTTAAATCTTTTCCTTCATTATATCTTCTAATGGTCATTGCTTGTTAAATTAATTTATTTTTGTATATTCTATATCCTGCTACCCCATTGAATGCTCTCACTGTCATTGATTTCTTGGTTTTCTTAGGTACATTATCATATTCTATATATATATATGCATATAATATATATGTAATATGGATAACCTTTGTCTTTTTTTGTTCCAGTGCTTACGTCTCTTAATTTCTCTTAAGTGATTGCATTTACTGGTACTTACAATAAACCTCCAATAAAATCATAGTGTGACAGCAGGCATGCTTTTATTATCTCTAACCTTAGTAGGAAAACGTCTAATGCTTCTACATGTTAAAAAAATGGTGACTTTTGGATTGACATATATATTTTTTACTATATTAATAAAGTAACTATTGATTTTTCTTCCATTAACTATTTTGTTTTTGTTTGCTTTAAATCAGAAGTTGGTACTGGATTTTGTTGAATGCCTTTTCAGCATTAATGAAAGTGATCATAGCATATACAACTATTTTTTCAAATAAATATATTAACTAAATGTATTGATTTTTAATATTTTATTTTCTTCCTATTTCTGCAATAAATGTGTTCATTATTTATTATTTCTTAATATTCTAAAATTCTGATTGCTAATATCTTATTTAGCATTTTTCACACTCTCTAATTTTCATTTTTTATGCTATGCATTGTACTTAGTAACAGTGTTTCCTTTATCCAAAATTTATTTGGAGGATATTTTTAAGCACTAAAACAATTGAAGTAATATTAGAATTGTCTATCTTTTTACTGAATTAGTAGCATTTTCCTGTGACAACATTTGCCTAGTACTTTGTTGAGGAATGTAGGGCTGTGATGAAATATAATCATAGGTCTTTGTTAAATGTATCTATTTACTCAATGAAAGTTTGTTAATTTAATTTTATTTGTCTGCTTGGATAAATTTGGGTTTGTTATATTTTCATAGAAAATTATCTAATTCTTTTATTTTTTAAAGGCATTTGTAGTTAATCTTTTAATTGCATTGCACAGAATCTGATATGTAGTGTTTTTATTGTCATTTTTAAAGAAATACTGCAATATTCTACTCAACAGCTTTTTAACAAAGTTTTAATCTCCAAGTAGAAGGTGTTTGAGTTTTACTATATTTTTATTATTTATTTTTACCTTTAATGTTTCTTTACAGCAGTTAGATAAATATCATTTTCATTGGTTTTTTTAAATTAATTTTAAAATTGTGGGGTACAATTCAGAGTTAGATATACAAACATTCATTATGTAGGTACCCTTGTTGATGAGGTGTGCCCCTCTCTTAGCAGTTTCCCACTACTGCCAACACCCCTGCCCCCTGGTAGTTTCTCACTACCGCCAATCCCTTTCTTATAGTATTATGACAATTGTTCAAGGTCCGCTTATAAGTGAGAACATGTGGTACTCAGTTTTCTGTTTCTGTGATAGAACACTGAGTATGATAGACTCTAAATCTATCCAAGTTGTTGCAAAGTCCATATGTTTGTCTTTCTTTATGGCTGCATAATATTTCATGTGTATATGTACCACTTTTTTTTTTTTTTTATCCAGTTCAGTTTCTATGGGCAGCATTGTTGGTTCCATGATTTTGCTATTGTGAATAGTGCTGCAATAAGCATGCATGTGCAGGTATATTTTTTGTGGCATGATATGCGTTCCTTATACTCCCAAGACGGGTACTGCTGGATCATATGGAAGGTCAATTTTTTAGTTCTTTCAGAAATCGCCACAGTTTTCCAAAGAGGATGCACTAGTTTGCATTCCCACCAGCAGTGTAGAAGTTTTCCTTTTTCTCTACATCCTTTCTGGCATCTGTTGCTGTTTGTTTTTATTAATGACGACCAATTTTACTGGGGTTAGGTAAAACCACAAAACACTGCTTAAAGAAATTCAAGAAGACACAAACAAAAGGAAAAATATTCCATGCTCATGGATAGGAAGAATCAACATTGTTTTTATCTTATTGAACTTACTGATACTTTCTTTTGTGTTCTGATAAATGTTTATTAAACAATTTCTATGTGTACTCTCATTGGTGCAAGATAAATCCATGTTTTTAAAATCTTTCTCACTCATTATCTATATCCTTACATACATTTTGATCACTTGACTTTATCATGGAAGTTGTGACATAGTTCTATTTTGTGTGTGTGTGTTTATGTCTGTTTCTTTTTTTTACTGCTTCACGGATATTGTTACCATGTGTCTTAATGCACAGATGTTTTAAATTGTCTTATCTTCATTCTAAATTGTAACATTCAGCATTATTTACCTTTCTTCGTATTAGTCAATGCTTTTATGTTTTTGTCTTAATTTAAACTTGGCAAATATCAATTACAAGCCATGCTTTCCTATTTTGTATTTGTATTTAGTTTTCTGATATGCCTTTGCTCACTCCTCTAACTTGTATTTGACATATAGTTGGGCTTTGCTCTAGAAACCACTCTGAAAATGTGTTTATTTTACTATGTGAGTTGAATATTACTTAATAGTTTAAAATTTTTGAGAAATATAGTCATAAGAATGTTTAAAAATAAAGATAACCAATAAAATTAACAAAAATAATAGCTTTCTACTCATGGAAAGTCTGAAAGAAATCAAACCACAATCTTTATGTAGCAAAAGAAACTTAAAGAAGCTTCTAAACTTAGACAAGGATTGTGATCTACTGCTTACTATTCAAGTGCTTATTTAATTATATTCTAAAATCTTCATCTCTAAATGAATATAACAAGAATATACACCTTAGTGTTGTTTAAAGGCTTAAATGAGATGATAGTGTAATGTTTGGCACATAGTAGGTATTTATTACCATTTTTATTTCTAGCAAAGTATAATGATAAATGTAGAGAAGAGACTAGCAGAAATCCAAATTAATTCATTGTGATAACAAATAAAAATGAGTTAATCATCAGTCAGATTGAATTTAAAAGCATTATGTAATTATATGCTGTTTACAAGATGTCCATATAATGCAACAGAAAAAGAAAATATAATAAAGACTGCCTATACATTTATCAAGGCAAAATGATAATTAGTACTTGTGCAAAAAGCGGGGCACATACTAAGATATAAAAGAAAAACCTTTAAAAATTCCTCAAATCAAAACTTAGACAAGTCATATTTTGGGGGTATAATATCTTAAATTTTAATAATGGAGTTTTAAACAAACCAAAGCATCTCAACAATTTCTCACTCACTATGAAAACACTATCCTAGTAATCCTTAAATCCATGGTTAAGTTATTAAATCATTTCTCTCTATATATAATAAGCACCGAAAGGTGTTCAGTCAAACCTGAAGTATAGGAACAATTCATAACATGCATGAATACATATGGAAGTCAAATTAAATGAATACATACTCATGTACTAGGAATGAGGAAAGAGGCACTAAGAAAAAACAGAGTAAACAAAACAGTACATTTGATCACCAAATCTTTGTTTTTTACATTAAAGAAACAAAGTACAGTATAAACCAATGAAATTTATTTTTTCATAGGTATATCAAATCAAAAATAAAAGAAGGAAAATGTAAGATATAAAGGAAGCTGAAAGGAAAAATAACCACCCATTAAGAGTAGATTTATAATGTTGGAAGACTGTATTAGCTATATCATTCTAATAAACTAGAATTTCTTAAAGAAAATGGAAAAATATAAATTATAACAATTTAAGTAGAAAAAGAACTGAAGATGAGTAATCATGAAAAACTTCAAAAGTTAGTAAAGTTTTATCTCAAAAGGTGCAGTAGGCAGAATAATGCCTCTCCCTCAGAGATGTCCACATCAGAATCCTCAGAACCTGTGAAGATGTTACATTACATAATAAGAAGGAATTCAAGAATTATATTACATATTAAGAAGGAATTGAAGTATAGATGGAGTTAAGTTTGCTAATCAGCTGACTTGAGATAATTCTGGATTATCTGATGGCCTATAAGTGTCCTAGTTAGTGACACAGAAAGAGAAAAGCAGGAGAGTCAGAACCTGTAAAGTAGACATGTCCATGATGGAAGAGGTCAGAGTGATGTGATTCCTGGCTTTGAACACAGAAAGGGGCCATCATGAGTTAAAGAATGTGTGCAGGCTCTAGAAGCTGAAAAAGGCAAGAAAAGGAATTTTCCCCTAGAGACTCCAGAAGGAATGAAGATCTGCCAACACCTTGATTTTAGCCCGGTGAGACCTATTTCAGATTTCTGCTCTCAAGAACTATATGAGAATATATGTGTGTTGTCTGAAGTCACTAAGTTTATGATAATTTGTTGCAGCAGCAATAGGAAACCAATAAAATGGCATCAAGTCCAGATATCAGCCATATGAGAAGATGATGATAGACAGACAGATAAATAGATACATGAAAAAAGTAACAATATTAGTAGTACATACATAAGCAGCATTGATAAGTGTGTGTACATCTCAGAATTTAATGCATGGGAGAAGTGAAATATAAAACAAATGGAAAAAGAGAAAGTATACTGCACTATACTGTGCTATTTTATACTACACATGTTTATAGAGTCTGAAACTTTTTAAAGTTTTTTCTACCAATACAATACTTGAAATCACATTTCAGAAGAATTAAAAAAGTTTATAAAAATTGAACCATAAAAATCCTAAGAGAAAAATGTGATTATATGTGGAGTGTGAGTTATGGAGAGACTTCCTAACTTTGAACAATGTATTTTATGCCATTGAACATGTTCTATATATCAAAAGACAAGTGAGAAACAAAGAAAAAATCGCTTTATTTGTAAATAATGTCCTTAAATATAAAGTTCCCCAACAGATCTATCTGCATAAAAACTATAACTAAAATAGAGTCAAAAGAAAAACTTTCAGCAAATTAAATTTAGAAGAGTTTAACTGACAAACAACAATTCAGAAACACTTAGAACCAGTGGTGGTTCAGAGAACACCAATATCCAACAGCGAGCAGGGAGGATTTACAGACAAATAAAAGCAAGGTACAGAAACCAGTTATTTAATCTAGCAATAGCAATTCACAAATGAAGTATGTAAGTTTAGTAAACGCATACTTTAATTTTTAAAATCTTATTACTAGAAAACAAGGGCCAATTTAAACAACAATGAAACATACATTTTTGTCTAATAAACTGGCATTGATTATAAAATGGGAAATTGGATATTGTTAGCCAGGATACAGCAATCCCAAAAAACTGCCAGTGGTGTACATTTGTATGAACAATCTTGACAGAATACAGTAGTATTCTAAAATATGTAAGCGTATACCTAGACTTGGGGCTGAAAATTAGCATTTAGAAATTTATCCCAAGAAAACAATGATCGATAGGAACAAAGATTTACCTACGATGTTTGGCAATGGTTCTAGGTTAAGATTTTCAAAATAGCAGAGAAATGAAACGTAGGAAAAAGTTTCAATAAGAGGAGATAGGTAAAATAAATTATGGTATAGTTTTTGTTTATATACTGTATAGTCATAAAATCTTGTTATAGATAAGTGTTAAGCAACATCAGGACATCCTTGTGAATATGGAGGACAGAAAATTAACTTTTACTAATAAAATATAAAACAACCACAAACAAAATGGCTATGCTCTAAAGTTTTCACATAGTTACCCCTAAATTGTGTTACTCTTATTTTCTTATTGTTGTTTACTTCTCATTTCTACTTAAGCAAAATAAGTATGTCTATATTTGTAATAAAAAACAACAAAAAAGAAGAAATAAAGACCTAAGGCAGTAATAGTTAAAAACATTGTATTGTACTGGGGTTGAAATAAATGGCTGATTTTAGATTCTACTGTGTTGCTACACTTGTGAGGAGAAAACAAACTATCTGATGATTAAACTTGTAACGCAGAGTGCTTTACCGTCGCAATTGTTACAAAAATCATACCTTGCATTACTCTCTCACGTGCATTTTTTGGACACTTGCCCTACACAGGTTTTTCTTCTTAGAAATATGATGCAGCCTTGCAGCATTCTTACAATTTGCATTACTACTACACAGTCTCTCTCAATAATCTGAACTATTCCACTCAATCAAAAAGCTCAAAAGGGATCCCGAAGCTTTCTTTTAGTTTCAGGTTATCCAAAATGAAGTTGTCATTTCAGGCTGTATAGCTAAGAAACAGTTGCCCCAGCTGTGTCTATGTGTATGTATAACAAAAATTCCCATAGTAGAAAGTTATTTTCCCAGCAGCAAGAGCCGCAATACTGATGCCAATTATCTCTGAGCTGATCAATGATAGTGTGGTGAATTTCCAGTCCAATGAATAAGGGATACACACCTAATAGGATTATTAGCCTAAGATCCGTGTTATTAAATAGTTTGATAATAGTTATCTTTCTGGATATGCATGCTTTAGAGATAAATATTCTATCAGCAAATATCTACTAAGTTTATCAACTTTCAATATAGACTTTCCCAAAACATATTATCTCATGGACAGTGATATTTAGGCGCTATGCACAGAACTTGCCACGTGCAAATTTGTAATGTGATTTTGCTGTTTCTTCATCTTTGCTTTATCAGTTCTGAATCTTTTGTGCATCTCTGCCTTCTTTCTCTTGGGCCTTTATCTCTTTGTTGCCCAGTTTCCCAAGTTGCCAAAATTCCATTCTACATCATTTTCTTTGGATCTCACTTTGTAGGTCAAAGCTAATTGGAGCCTTTGAAAAATGCAGCCCAGCTGCCAATGATTAATCAGGTAAACTGCCAAAGTCTGGTACAACCTGATTGCGCTTCAAAGCCCCTGTCTCCTTGCTTTCTTTCAGTTCTAAATACAGTATGTGATTTTTACAATACGTCTTAGTTTGCATCTGTCTTCAAATTATTTTTGTGTGAGGTAATAATTTTAAATAAATTTAATTCATTGGTAATCAGATAAAGGAAGCTCGCAGAATATGTTAACAAATGTGTTCATCATTCTACGGGTAAGAAATTAGTCCTTCCAGGAAAGGGTAACAAATTACCCAAGTAAGACATTAACAAGGATTAATGCCTCAACCAAGCAACAAGGGATACCAGGAGTGATGCTTTTCTTAGGAAATTCAGTAATGAAAAGATTCAATGCAGGGCAAATTGTGGAAAAGTTTGCGTGTCCATTTTAATGAAGAGGAGACTATCAGAGACCCTTAAATTGTATTAAGTAAGCATCTTCATAGACTATCTACATCTAGTATTAGTCTGAAGTGGCCTAACTCTATTTCTAAATTGTTTTGTTTCCCCCAATTGTACCTTACAGTTAGTAGTCTAAGTTTTCAAGTCTCTCACAATGAAAATATAGTCTTTAAATTGTAAGTTTGTCTTCCAATAGTATTTTGCAGTTTTTGCAACCCAAATCTTTATCAAGTCATACTTTTCCAAAATATAAACATACTATAGAAGACTATTTGTAGTCCATAGAATTTTGTAGTATAACTTTCTTTTCGATTTTATTAGCAATTTTTTTACTAAAGTTTATCTTTACTAAAAGTTAAATAATCAATATCTCATTACTAAGTTACTTAGTTCATTTAAAATGTTTTCTGATACATAACAATAATTGTAATTTCTATAAAGCTGATAAGTAATTAGCAAATATAGGCAAGAATAATAATTACATATTAATTATTTTTTCATTAAAAATGTGCTTACATATAGACTCAACAATTTAGTAAGCTAATGTAGCAAAAAGTCTTTTTAAAATTGACTCTACCGATTTTAGTAACTAATGGTTTATTCATCTAGATACTTCTATACTTGTATGTTATATATGCTGCTAGGTTATGGTATGTCTTTAACCAGATTTTTAACAGAATAACATGAAATCTGAAAACTTTCAAAGCAATTTTGTGAACAGAGCTGGAATTCAATAAAAGTTGAAACAATTGAATTTAAAAATACTAATGATAATATAGTTCAAAGTACTGTGAAACTATCTTCCCGATGTAAAATAGAGAGAATTTAGAAATTGCATGTAAATTTGGATTAAGTCAATTTTGAGGGTCTGTAATTTGAATATTCAAAATCATTTGCACATTTCAAGTTTTATATTAATTGTCAGTGCACTGGATATGTCAAAATTGAAAATGATCCCTATTTCCTTTTTTGCATAACATCTCATTGAATGTTATTATTACTTTAGAGTGTATATCTAATCATGATAATGGTAGCAAAAACTCACTTTGAAGTATACTTGGCTGCCTAGTGGCATTAACACTAAATATGCTCCAAATGATGATTCCATCTAAGTAATGCTCGTACATATGCAAATAATTACAGATCGATAGATGATTAGATGGATAAATAGATAAAGATAAACATAATTTGATAGGTCCTGATTATATGACAATCACTATGCTAATTTTATCTTACTTATTGTTATATAAGTTCAAATAAAGAAGCAATTTATAAATGTACTAATATTATTGGCAAAACTGTAGGAATATAGATACATAATACTCCTAGCATATAATATTATACTGAGTATAGTAAACTATGAAACTGGCATGACACATTATAGTTTCAGTTTTACATTTGTTTTTGTTACAATTTGATTAGCGTCTATATCTCCTGCTAGACTATAAACTCCATGAGGGTAGGTTAGAATCATGTCTGATTTTGCTCTCCATGGTAGCCCCTGGTGCATTGCCTAGTTATTTAGCAGATGGAAGGCACCCAATAAATACTGATTTAATAAATGAATGAATCAACAAATGAATAATATGAATAGTTACAGTGTGCTCTGATTATCAAAGCATTTAATTAATTTCATTTAAAATACATATAGTTATTCATGCATATGTTCTTTAAAAATTTATTATCCGTGGCCAGGCGCAGTGACTCAGTCTATAATCCCAGCACTTTGGGAAGCAGAGGCAAGAGGCCTGAGCCCAGAGGTTCGAGACCAGCCTGGGCAACTTGATGAGACCTCGTCTCTACAATAAATTACAAAAAACTATCCAGGCGTGATGGCATGTGTCTGTAGTTCCAGCTATTTGGAAGGCTGAGCAGAAGAATGGCCTAAGCCAAGCAGTTCGAGGCTGTGGTGATCATGAGTTTGCTGCTGCACTCCAGTCTGGGTGACAAGAGTGAGACTCCAACTCAAAAAATTTTTAAAAATAAATAAAAAGTTATTATTCAAAAATTTATGTTAATTATTTAATAAAGATTAAAGACTAAAACAACTCAGAAAATAAAAGCCAACTTAAGAATATAATATTTGAAAGAAAATTTGGTTATATAAGCATAGCTAAAATTGAGTACGTACCTTTTAGAATCTAGGCATTGTGCTAAGTTTTTCATGGGTTGCTCATTTTATCTGCACAATCTCTTTATGTAACACATACTGTTATTATTCTTATTTTGCCAATGACTACATTGAGTCTTAGAGAAGTTGTTGCTTTCCAAACAATCTCCTGACTATAAAAGTCCCGTAAACAATGAAAACAGAGTTCAAACCATGAAATCTAACTCTAGGCCTGGATTAGGCACTATAATACACTTTAAAAATATTTTCTCTTGTAGTACTGTTAAACATGTACTCACATATGTTTACCATTTGTTTGATTAAATATTTAAAAAGTTTCACCATTTTTCCTGAATAAGATAAAGAAAGAAAAGGCTCAATATTTAACTACTAGTATATTTCTGATTTTTTAAAATGTTCTTAATTTATGCTGAAACTGAATACCTTTTGTGAATTCAATGTAAATTTCCAAATAGTTACTAGATTCATTGTTAAATTGAGCTTATTAATCTACATATCATTTTCTATGTGCATGTTGAAAATCTGCTTCAATAATATAACACACTCCAAAACCAAAAGTTTAATAATTCTGGATTGATATTGGTTATCATTTACAATGTTTTCACAGAACATGTTAGTAGTGCCAAAATATTTTGCAAAATACACAAAACACTGGATCCAATCCGAGTTCTTATAAAGAAACAAAGTTTGGACAGCAATGTTATTGTTAGCCTTACTTGACAAAAAAGATCATTTTGCTTTGACTCTATTACAGCACCATTTTAGGCCAATACTGACTAAAAGCTCAATTTAAAAAGAACTTAGTAATTATCTGGACATTTATTTGTTATCTCCAGATCTGGAGAGCATAGCTTGGATATGTTTTAGTTGTTCTAGTTCCAAGGATTCTTTATATATGTTTGAATCTTCTGGTTAGAGATACCAACACTTGACACATGGATACTCATCCAAGGCTAAGGTCTTTGGAATCTCACCTGATCCTTTCATACTTATATCTCCATATTATGAAGCTGACTAAATTTATTATACTTCCTATGGAACAAAGGTATAAAAATGAAGCTGTGTAAAGAATACAAAATGTATCTATTGTTTAACGTTTTTGGTAGGCAAGTGTACATCATACCATTACCCAAAGTGTGATACCTTACTATTAATAGATGCTTGTCTCTACAATAGAAAATGTTTTATTATATCAGTGTTTTTTTATGACCTTTTGCAATATTCAGTCTTTTTTTGGATATTCAAGCCCTAAGCTATGATAACTATATTAACTAACTAAGCACTATATCAAATAATAACAGCACTTTCTTTTTCTAATACTCAACTCCTTTCTCTGAACATACCATATTACTCTCTATGGCTTATTACAGATATGTTACCTCGAGCTCCCTTTCCCACCACATATGCAATGAGTAGTATATATTTTGTTTACTTCCCCATTTGCTGTGTTTCATGCCATCCTCTCTATACCCACTATTATAGCCTACTACTGCCTTAATTAACTTTTCATCACTTCTCTCTTCTAACAGAGAACCTCCTAACCAATCCTGATATCTCCAATCTATTTCCTACACTGTTGCCAAAGTGGTCTTCCTAAATACAAAGTTGATCAGGCTTGTAATTATCAGTGCATTTCCAAATTTTAAGATAAAGTTCAACTCCCAAGTTTTACTTATAAGTTCTTTGGCTGCTATCTGTATGAGCCTCAATTCCTGCCCTTCCTCAGATGATAGATTCTATTCTAGCTATAAGGGTAAACTTGTAGCTCACTGCCAAGACTTCCAAGACTGTATATATGTGCCCTCTACCAGAAATGCTCTTTTCTGCCACACCTACATATGCTGCTGACTACTACTAAAAATTTTTTTGGATCACCTTCCTATTGGGAAGTCTACCTAAAACAGTTTGTCAACATAGCTTTCCTTTTAAGTACACTCTATGCACAAATTTTGTGTAGTGATGACATGACACTCTATTATAATTGTTGATTATCTGTCTCCTTTGCAAGACTAGCTGGTAGGCAAAATTTAAAATGTCTCATCATGATTTCTGCCTCCTGGTACGCATAACATTGTTAACACCTCTCCCCTGAGTGTGTCTGAAATTATTGACTTACTCCTAGCAAAAGAATACAGTAGAAGTAATGGGATGTCACTTCTGATATTAGGTTATAAAAAAGACTGTGGCTTCCATCTTGGTTTTTTTCTTGCTTTTTTTGCTTTGAGGGAAGCCATATATTGTATTGCGAGCTATTTTTTAGGCCTATGTCACAAAAAACTCAGGGAGTCCTGTGGTCAACAGCCATCAAGAGACTGGACCCTGCTAACGGTCATATGAATTCGTTTAGAAATGGTACACTCACTCACCCAAATCTTTGGATGAAATCCTAACCCCCGCTGACAGCTGGACTAAAACTTCAAGAGATTCTTTGAGCCAGAGCACCTAACGAAACTGTGCCCAGATTCCTAATCCAAAATAATTATGAGATAATAAATCTTTGTATTTTAAGCTAAGTGATGAGGTAATTTTTATGCAATAATAACAATACTTACAAATATTATTTCTATTAGACAACTAATATTCATACTCAAGTTAAGAAAACATGATTTATTTGACTTTGAGTCATACACACCTATTAAAGATAATATTCTCAAAATTATTTTTTGTTCATTGAAAAAATACTATTTTCTTAAACTTTTACTTTAACCCCTATCAAAGTGTTTGATGTATTCAAGCAAACTTTAAGAATTCTGAAAAATACTCTCCAACTTGGTTTGTTAGAGAAGAGAAAATATTTTCTTCAAAATGGAAGATAAAGTACTCCAATCACGCAAACGCATTGTAAATCAATATTTGAATAAGCATGTTCAGAGACATATATGCAGTCTTACAAACATAAAATTAAAGGAAGTGCTTGAAATGCTTTTCTCTAGGATTACACTTTGAATTTAGCCATACAGTGACATTATGTAAGGCATAAGTTTTATTTTAGTTTTAAAAATCAAATGACTATCACGTAGGTGGCACGATGTCTACATATAATAAGGGTGCCCTATTTCCCTAGGCATTAATTTGACTTCTTAAGCTGAGTAAACTATCTTTTTTTTTTCCTAGAAAGAAAACCTCACCAATTATCCTTTTATTATATTTTCATAATAACAAATATTGCCTCGTGCAAGATTCCCCATTAGTGTTTTATATTTAAGTGCACAGTCTGTTTAATTTTTCAACTTTATCATACTTCACTGATTAATCTAGTTTAAATACCATAAAAGTCCATAAACATTGCTGTAAAAAACTTACGCTTGCTTATTAAACTAGCTACTTTGCCACTGTCAAATGCAAGTCATAAAATTGTGCATAAATACAATGGAAGCAAACACTTTTGCAATTTGCTAGACTTTATTCTGTGCATATGAATGTCTTCAATTTAATTCAAACTCACACGATGAAAACACCTAAAATATATCTTGTATGAATATACTTTAATATTTAAGCTGTGCCTCTGGGTATCTAGTATGGATTCTTCTTCACTGAATAACTGTGAAACAATATATTTTTTAAGACACAAAGAAGGCTGTTCATGAATTGCTCTCCAAGATTTTCATGGTGAAGAAGTGACTTAAAATTCACAAGTATAAACAGGTAAAATGTACCAGATTTCTATTGCATATAAGTTAAATGCTTGTGTTTTCTCTAACCCATAAATAATCATGATGGGTACAGTAGAGGAGGTTTTTATGAGAAGCCTAAAACTAAAGATGAGAAAGGAAAATACTTAAAACTTGATGCTCAGTCACACCACCTTGGTCTTAATTAATCTGTAATTGTTTCTTAGAATCATTTCCAAAAACTTTGTTGACAGCCAAAACAACCTTCACAAATTTTCAAAAACCCTTACTTATGACATGTTGTCAACAAAGCTTTGAACATAGGGCACTTAAAAAAAAAAAGTCACATAACGGGAGGATTGAGCTGTATCTCCTCGAAGTCCACCCAAAGACGTGCTCTTATAAATAACGGCAATGGTTGCATGGTTACCTTCGACTGCAGCTTACTCATCACCATAATGACAGATTGCTTTTAAATTTGCCCAGCACTTGATTGAGATGAATGGGCTGTTTGGTTTCTTACTCAGCAGTACTATATATACATATATATATTCCCTCTCTTTCTTGGTTTATCACTACATCCTTTTCACATCCATAAGGGAGATTAGTGTTCTTTGGAAAATGGAAATTGTTAATATACATCCATCAACAGAGAGCAGAATGAGCAGAGATAAACACAAAGAAGAGCACATTTCATTTTTCATCAGATTCAGAGAGAAAATGATCTATTTTTCATTCAATCAATGGATGGCTAAAAATATCCCGGACTTACTATTCCTACTTGTGTCTAAACACAATTCATAAGTCTTAATTCATTAGACTAATGTGTTTATAAGGCAGTTGAAATGTCAAAGCTCTGCTGGATTTAGTATAAACTTAAATTCCATTACCTGGCAGGCATTAATTGCTTCTGGAGCGTAGGGATTCTTCCCAAGGGTCTTATATGTTTCCTTTTGTCATTTTGCTAACTATTCTGTCTAGACGAACTTAAAGCCCTTAATCCACCATAGGGATCAATAAACTGCACAATAATTCAGTCCTAATAATTAGCTTTCACTTAAACACAAATGGTCATTTCATTGTGAACTGCAGTACAAAATGATAATGAAATAATTAAAAAGACAGATGAAAGAGTGACTTAATAGGAAAGAGGCCTTACTGTTCAATTAGAGGCATTACCATTCAACCTTTTTATTACTGCCACAACCTTTCAATTTAAAAAAAAATAATACTTCAAGCTCTGCTCATTTAACCCATGGCAGTATCACTATTATATGCATGGTCTTATGATGTGAGCCTTATGCTACAGACTGCTGTGAAGTAGTTGTCTCCCTGAAATTATTAAAATGGTGAATGTTTGATTCAAAAGTCTATAAATTGTATATAAATCACAATAAATGTATATTGTCCTGATTTCTCACATAAGGGATTTCCTTGAGCCTTCCCAACTTCTTTTTAAACAGGATAAGCTCTGCATAGTTCTTTTGAAACAGCCTCAAAATTGTGTAGAACAGTTTTAAGATACTGAATGTTCTGAAATAAATTGTAAAGTCATCTCATTTTTCCATCCCAGAGAATTTCCTAGGATATTCTACAGTACAAAAATTCTTCCTATTTGCTGACCTGACAATTCAGTTATAAGTCCAAAAAGGTACAAAACTTCATTAACCTTTTAATGCACTCTCACAGATGTAGGGCGATAGATATGCTTGAATCTTTATGATCAAAGCAATAGCCTAATAGCAAAATCTTTCACTCTACCTTTGCCATGTCTTGCTTTCATTTTAATTCCTACTCTATCCTCACATGGATACAGACAGGCTGTACTTCAGCTCTGCCAGTAGCTAGAGACATTCATAATCAATTTCAGCAAAACTTGCTACTGTTCTTGTTATCGGTACAGGGGATAGGGCCCTTGGGCTTCCTCGGTCTCTTTGACTCTAAGGTAAAAGTCTCCACAAAAAGTCTCAGCTCATTAATCCCGATCACACTTGGAAAGACCCAGCGTAAGTCAGACATCCCAGGTGAAACATACCTGTATTTTTCAAAAACAAAGGAGATGTCTTTTCAAGCTAACAACAGAAATGCACTTCATATCAATGTCAATATTAAAAAGAAGATATGTCCATATAGAATCATAGTACCTGCTGAAATAGGGATAAAGACTCAATAAATATCCAGTATATGAATAAATGAAAAAGCTTTTAAGACTTAAAGGCAGGCATTTCACTTCTCTCATCCCTCTTATTGCTCTTACAGATCTACAATCTCTCAGCTGTTATTTCAAAAAAAGGAACACAAGATTCTTCTCCACCATGCTAAGTTTGACACAGACTCACTTAGTAAAAACTTGATCTGAACCATCAACAGAAGAATGTACATAGACACAGACAGGCACACACACACGCATACACACATCTTTCCTACATTTATTATAAATCACAATCCCAAACATGTGAGCATATTATGTAAAATATAGTATATATTCCATATTTCTTTTTAAATATCTGTATCATTATGAATGTTAAAACATCTAGTGAATAATACTTAGATATGCAATCTGTTAATTGCAGACTATAGAGAAATATAACCTGTACTTAGGCACAGGTGAGACAGAATTTTCCTTGGAATTAAAGTGGTTAATATCCACCCAGAATAGATGAGATCAGTAATGTGCAAAATAACCCCTCAGTAGATGGTGTATAAACATAGTACTACAGACACTATGGTACTTTCTGAATTTCTGTAAATAAAAAGTTATGCTTACATCTCAGATAAATCACAGGAGCTAAGAGGTGTTCTCAGGAATAAGCTATAATTAAAATAAAATGTTAATTTTAAACAGAAGTCAGAAATCTGCATGAACCATATTTGAAAAGAAGAATTAAGAAACAAGAGCTGATTCATCACGCCAATGTTTTCAAAACTTATCACTTACCTCAGGGTAAGACTCAGCCAAGACAATGTTAAAAGATTTCTAGTACCACCCCTGGAAATCCTGATCCACTATATCTGGAATGGGTGCTGGGAATTTAACCAATACTTGGCATATAGATAAAATTATCTTTAGATCAGAGAGTGATATCTTGTCCCATTCACTAGCTTGCTAGCAGTTCAAAAATCTCATTTTACCTATTTTACCTTGGTGTCTGGCACACAGTATTCTCTCACACGGTATTTCTACTGAGTAGTTTTGAGCACAAGGAAGGAGCATCAAATGTAAACAACTAATATTTTGTAAATGAATAAATGGGCTCCATGGTATATAACTTAGTGTTTTACAAGTGCAGCTGCTCAGAACTAAACTCAAGTCAGACTTTAAGAAGTTAATATTAATTGGAAAATGATTCAAATTGGATTTCTGGAAACATTAAGCTGAGAGTCTGATTCTAAAGTGTATTAAGTCTATCTAGACCCTGCTGATCTGTTCATTTTTGTACAAACTAGCCAGTTGGCATTCTCATCTTAAAATCTGTTTTAACAATATTTGTATATAAAATTTTATTCTATGTCTTATGTTAGCATGAGATGAGAATAGCATATGATATGTATAGTATTGATAAATACCAGTTATATCAATTAAATCAAACATGAAAGGATTCACATAATCGTGAAAACTGATTTAAAACAGAGACCTAGTGCTAATTCTCAATACTAATTTCTATGTATGACTATTTCTGCATTCCTAAAATAAATATGATAAGCATTAAAAAACAGCCAATCCATCGTCACAGAATATCTATTTATTTGTCTTTGTCATTCTATGTTTTATACATATATTGTAGCATATGTTTGTATTCCATAAATATGTACAATCATTGTCAATTAAAAATAAAATAAAGCAAAACCAAAGTAAATATTCAAAGGTTTATAGTCAAAAGCTAGAAATCGAAGTTTTACCTTTATAGAAGATAATAATTTGCTTCTGATCCTTTTGGCATTTACAGAACTCATTTTATAACTATAACTTGATTTCCAGTTGGCCTTTAACTTTATTGTTTTAACCAATTAGTAAAGACTTTTTACAAGCCCAGGTAACTTGGCAAAACCTCATCTCCACAATAAAAAAAAAAAAAAAATTAGCCAGGCATGGTGGCATGTGCCTGTGGTCTCAGCTACTTGGAAGTCTGAGGTGGAAGGATCACATGAGCCCAGCAGGTTGAGGCTATGGTGGCTGTGAGTGTGCCACTGCACTCTAGCTGGGGCACAGAGTGAGACTCGAACTCGAAAAAAAAAAAAAGATTTTATATTCCTTGTTCTTTTTATTCCATTTATGTCATTTTCAGCCTGCACTTACTCTTATACTCTGAGATGGAAAATTGAGAAAAGAAATGGCTCGGAACCCTAAGATTCAAACACAGTTGACTATTTCATTTTTTATTTGATTAGAATTATAAATTTTACAAACTATCTAAAAATTTTTGAACATGGCATTCTTTATAATGCCATTATGTAAGTCCATATATTCTTCCCTTTGCCAGGAGTGTCCCTCACTCTGACATTCATTTTGTGAAGTCATCCCAGGATTCCCAATCCGTGTAGGCTTCCTCACCTTCTTCACACCCCAACCTCAATAGAAGAATCTCTTTCCTCTTCTCCACTGATAATGGTCATATTTCCTCATTCAATCCCATTCACTTAGTCAACCAAGCTAGAACCTTCATAACTATATGTCTTTCCTAATTCTTTTTCTTCACCTTTAACCTCTAGTCTGATTCTGTCAATTCTACCTTTTTTTCTCCATGTACCTTGAACTTACTCTGTAAATTTCTTCCCGCTACCATTATCTCCTAGACCTTCACTAACACCTGTGTTTTCATTTCTCTCCTTGTCCAAGACTTCTTCCATTCTTCAGCCAGGGTTGTATTTCTGATCTAATTCTGATTATGGGTAAAGTAAAAAGATTTTAGGGTGATAACACAGGGTCTTTCACAATCTGGCAGCACTTCCGATTCTTGTTTTATCTCTTCCTGTTCCTGTGCAGTTTATAGTCTATAGTCCAAGCACACCAAAGGTCCCACACCTAAATGCCTACGATCGTTTCTCTTACTGTTAGCAGTTATTCATTTCCTTCCTTTCCATAAGAAGGATTACGATCTCTGTTCATTGTCATGTGACCTTTAGTGACTCTTGAGAGGAATATAAAACTGGAATGTATTTATTAAAAAATGTATACTTACTCTTGCATGTTTAAACTTCAGTCACCTTCAAAATATTCTCTGTATGATGCAATACAACTATTGAGATGCTTTGTCCACTGCTCAAAACAAGTTTTTGAATTCATCAATCTTGATGCCTTTTAGTGTTTCTGCCAATTTTTTTTCCCTCCTATTCCATATTGCAAAATGTTTTCCTTTGATGACTTTTTCATTCAGGGAAACAAAAAAATGTCACTCTGGGTGAGATGAGGTGAGTAGGGAAGGTGGGGCATAGGGACCATGCCATTTTTGGTCAAAAACTGCTGAACACTCAGTACAATGTGGGCAGGTGCATTGTCATTGTGGAAGAACCAGTCACCTGTTTGCCACGGCTCCAGATGTTTCTTCTGCAAATTGTGGTACAACCTTCTAAAAACTTCCAGATAAAAACTTTGGCTGACAATTTGATCCGGAAGAAAGAATTCTGAGTGTACTACAGAGGTCCCACCCTCCAAAAAATAAACCTAGTTCTTTTTGGGTCCCTCCTTGTATACTACAGTGATTGCTATCGATTTGAAGCTTGGCCATGTGACTGACTTTGGTTAACAGAATAGGGAGATGGGACACGTTCACAACTGAGCAGAAGTTGTAAACGTGATTGCATGGTTTGGGTGTCTACCTTTTTCTCTTTCTTTATGACATGTGAATGGAAATGCCCACATTGGGCTGCTCCTCTAACCGGGTCCTGAATGAGAAAGTATGAGACAGAGCTGAAGAAGCAGCAGTCTAATCCACCTTTTCTGTTTACATTAATGAAGATGCATTTTCCGCCAGGAATAGTTCTAGTAGTACTCCAAGCACTCCTGAAACTTCCTTTATTAGACCTTCCTTCAAGTCAAAATCATAGCTTTTCCAACACTATTTCAGAGCACCGAACGCATTGTACTTTATTTATTTATATGTGTGTTTCTGTCTCTTGAACAAGAATATGATTCTTTGAGGGCAGAGACTGTGTTGTGTCTCTTTTAAAATAATATCCCGTACCTAAAATTAATCCTGACAAGTGCTAAGTCTCCTGTAATTTGTTGAATTAACGATGCAACATCTAATAACAATTAAACAAATAGATGTTTCCCTCTAGCATGTCCACCAACTGGCAGTTTTTCAAAGGACATATGGATATGGATTAAAAGATTTATTTTGAAAACACTTATGCAGCACTTACTATGTACTAGGCAGTTCTAAGGCCTTTAAAACTTTAACCTGTCAATCATCACAACAACCTTCTGAAGTAGATATTACTATCATCCTCATTTTCAGATGAATTAACCAAGACTTGGAGAAGTTCAACAATATGTCCAAGTATTCAATGGTAGAGCAGTAATGTAAACCTCATCATTCTAAGGTCAGAGCTCACTGGTTCAATCTCAAGTCAGACAATATTAATCGATTATTTAGGGCCTAGATATCTTTTAAAGGAAAGCTGTAAAATCAGATGCTTCCCAAGTAAAAGCCTGTTGTATGTAAAGACCAAAACCAAAATGCATTCCAGAAGATAAAAGTTTTAATTGTCTATATTTAATTTTAATACTGTGGTAATAAATTAGTGGTGCCTCATTTTTCACGGGGCCATGCAGCTCTGAATGAGTTAGATGGTAACCCCATCATCCCACAGATCAACCCAGTTTGTTGCTTTGGATTCACATTGCTCCTAAAAGAAGCCATACAAAATGCTCTTTTTAAAAACTGCCTCTTTTTTTGTGATTTATGAAAAGAGCAACAACAGAAGCCACTCTATCATCTGTGGTTTCACCTTCAGTAATTTGAGTTACCCTCAGCCAACCACAGTCTAAAAATATCAAATGGAAGATTTCAACTATAAACAATTCATAAGGGTTCAATTGCCAGCTGCTCTTAGTAGCGTGATGAAATCTCGTACTGTCCCGCTCTGTCCCACCCAGGATGTGAATCATCCCTTTGTTTGTTGCATCCATGATGTCTACACAACCAGCTCATTAGTCACTTAGTAGCTGTCTCGCTTATCAGATTTAAAAAACACAGTATGGTTTGGTACTATGTGCAGTTCCAGGCATCCACTGGGGTTCTTGGAGTGTGTCCCTGGTTCATAAGGGAGGACCACTGTAGCTTATAAGAGTGGGTAATGGTATTCAATTTCTTGATGAAATATGACAAAAGTTAAATGGCATATAAGAACTCTAACAATAACATGCTTCAAACATTCACCTATTCACAGATGATTTCCTCATTTGTATGTGTGAACATCTCTATATGCCTAAAATGAATATAAGATGCAGTCTTCATTTATCAAAATATTTGGAAAGAAAGCATAATTGTATTTTGTATGAGTACCCAGAAGCCAGAGCATTTGAAAAGTCACATGCATTAAAAGAAATGTAAGGTCATGGAACTGAGACTATTACTGTTGCCTCCTAGGAAATTAAAAATGTACTAGAAGAAGGAGAGGAAAATCTTAATATTAAGAGAGTGCTAAAAAGGAAACTATAATCTGATTTACTTAAATGAGAGTAGATAACACTTTTTCTCATCGTACAAAGGCAGTTTTCTTGCAGATAGTTATGCATATTATAAAGGGAGTTATAGCAACATATATGTAAGAGGGGAAAGTATGAACTTATTTATGACTAAAAGTAGTCTAAAATTGCTTAAAAATTTATTTCTTTATCTGTATTCAGTGTGTTTTCCCTCCTATTACTGTGTGGGCTCACTTGCTTCATTTCACTACCAGAAATGTTGTAAGTAATTAAAGGAATATGTTATCTATGAAAGTTAACTAGTTGAATAAGTTAAATCAATGATCTTTTATCCCTAGGACTTCATATTCAAAGGAAGTTATTAGGTAAAGCTTTTCAAAAAAAAGTCCATACATCTTATTCTATACTCTTAGTTCACCTCACAGAATATGGAACATTTTGTTATAAAGAGTAATCCAAACCATAAACATCTTTTAGACTGTATCCTTTTATCCAAAAGGGAGATTGTTTAGCAGTCATACTATGGTTCATGACAACTGCAGGAAACTTGTGTAGGCTATTCACAATAAAACAAACCCATGCAAATTCATATGAAAGCTATGAATCTACTGGAATGCACTTAATTTTTCTTCCTCAATCCTTAAAAGAAGGCATATGAAATAGACATGAATAGTTTTAAGTGGTCACCTTATGGTAAACTGAATTTACTGATTTTTTTCTATGCAAATCGCTTTTCTACATTACTCCCATAAATAATTCATTACTACATATGAGGAGAAGGTATAATATTAACACAGATATAATTAACAATGGA
This sequence comes from Carlito syrichta, assembly GCF_000164805.1. NCBI lineage: Eukaryota > Metazoa > Chordata > Mammalia > Primates > Tarsiidae > Carlito > Carlito syrichta. The sequence continues at coordinate 168,476 of NW_007259273.1, forward strand.
AAGAATGGGTTGTCCTGAAAAAACTTTTTATGAAGGTCAATTGCTATCATTGAAATTTTCTGCTTTTTCATCCAAGGACCATTGGAAGACAGATTTTGTATTTCCCTGTCAGCTCATGTTTGACTTTTGCCATTTATATAAATACAATGTAAAAAGTCATAGAAGAGGTAATGGGTGCTTCCAGCTTTTCTACGAACATAAGAAAGATGCAAGGG
>NW_007259273.1:168710-210642 GCF_000164805.1 Carlito syrichta
ACATTCTTCTCAGACCTAGAAAAACAACACAGGAATTCATATGGAAACACAAACATCCAAGAATAGCCAGAACAATCCTCAGCAAAAAAAACAAAGCAGGTGGTATCACAATACCAGATTTAAACTTTACTATAAAGCTACAATCATCAAAACAGCTTGGTATTGGTACAGGAACAGGCATATAGATCAATGGAGCAGAATTGAGATTCCAGAAGCAAAACCTCAATTTCTCAACCAACTCATCTTCGACAAAGCCCCACCACCTACCAATGGGGAGAGGAGAACCTATTCAGTAAATGGTGCTGGGAAAATTGGCAAAATGCTCTTTTTAAAAACTGCCTTTTTTTGTGATTTATGAAAAGAGCAACAACAGAAGCCACTCCATCATCTGCAGTTTCACCTTCAGCAATTTGAGTTACCCTCAGCCAACCACAGTCTGAAAATATCAAATGGAAAATTTCAAATGTGAACAATTCATAAGTGTTCAATTGCAAGCTGCTCTTAGTAGCGTGATGGAAACCATAATCTGGTTTATTTAAATGAGTGTAGATATCATTGTACAAAGGCAGTTTTTTTAGCAGATAGTTATGCGTATTATAAAGGGAGTTATAGCAACATATATGTAAGGGGGGAAAGTATGAACTTATTTATGACTAAAAGTAGTATAAAATTGCTTAAAGAATTATTTCTTTGTCTGTATTCAGTGTGTTTTCCCTCCTATTAATGTGTGAGCTCACTTGCCTCTTTTCACTACAGAAATGTTGTAAGTAATTAAAGGAATCTGTTATCTATGAACGTTAACTAGTTGAATAAGTTAAATCAATGATCTTTTATCCCTAGGACTTTATATTCAGAGGAAGTTATTAGGTAAAGCTTTTCAAAAGAAAGTCCAAGCTGGGCTTGGTGGCTCAGCCTGTAATTCCGCGCCTTTGGGAGGCTGAGGTGAGTGGATTTCCTGAGCCTGCGGGTTCGAGACCTGCATGGGCAACTTGGTGAGACCTCATCTCTACAATAAGTCAAAAATGAGTCAGGCGTGGTAGCGCGCACCTGTACTTCCAGCTACTTGGAAGGGTGAGTCAGAAGAATCGCCAGAGCCCAGCAGGTCAAGGCTGCGGTGGCCGGGAGCGGCCACTCACTGCACTCCAGTCTGGGTAACAGAGTGAGACTCCAACTCAAAAAAAAGAAAAAAGAAAGTTGATACATCTTATTCTATACTCTTATTTCACCTCACAGAATATGGAACATTTTGTTATAAAGAGTAATCCAAACCATAAGCATCTTTTAGACTGTATCCTTTTATCCAAAAGGGAGAATGTTTACCAGTCATGCTATGGTTCATGACAACCGCAGGAAACTTGTGTAGACTATTCACAATAAAACAAATCCATGCAAATTAACATGAAAGCTATGAATCTACTGGAATGCACTTAATTTTTCTTCATCAATCCTTAAAAGAAGGCATATGAAATAGAAATGGATAGTTTTAAGTAGTCACCTTATGGTAAGCTGAATTTGCTGATTTTTTTCTATGCAAATTGCTTTTCTACATTACTCCTGTAAATAATTTGTTACTACATATGAGGAGAAGGTATAATATTAACACAGATATAATTAACAATGGAAAGAATGGGTTGTCCTGAAAAAACTTTTTATGAAGGTCATTTGCTATCATTGGAATTGTCTGCTTTTTCATCCAAGGACGACTGGAAGGCAGATTTTGTATTTCCCTGTCAGCTCATGTTTGACTTTTGCCATTCATATAAATACAATGTAAAAGGTCATAGAAGAGGTAATGGGTGCTTCCAGCTTTTCTACGAACATAAGAAAGATGCAAGGGCTCTAATATTTTTAGTCATTGACATTTACAACAATGGGTTTGTTTTTAATACAGGGCAGTGAGCAATGTACTTAAGGCCTCAGAAAATGCTTTATGGCATACACTAAAGGTGAATCACTTTTTTACTAGATTTATTAGCTAGAGGAATTGCAATCTCAAGAGGAAATTTAGCCAGTTTTAACCCAAGTAGTGCTCTTATAGTTATTTCCTCTCAAATTCTCAGCAGGACTCAGGCATTCTAAATGTCCTATTCAGGGATCCTGATTTTCTTCCCCCAGCTGGTTTCTGCCACCTTGGGTACTGACAGAGTACTCATTAACAAACTAATTGATTTTTATTAATTATCTGTGGTATAATCTTTCCACTGTTTCCCCCCCTAGTATCTAAGCTTATTAACTCTAAACACACACACACACACACACACACACACACACACACACACACACAACATAATTAGTCCTAAAGAAACTTTGGAATTAGTATAAGCTCAAATGTACAGATTGATTCCGCAAATCAAAATGTAATTTTTAAAAGCTAGATTCATAGAATTATAAATTTTGAAATAAAAAGAAAATTGGAGAAAATATTCATTAAAGTGGTTTTTAAAAGCAGTTGAAATATTTGTTAAGATGGACTGTGCAATTCTGTATTTACTTTGTGTTATAAGATAAAACTATTGAAATAAAAACATAACAGTGGAGAACACACTCAGCAATGTAAGAGACTAGGTACTCTTTTATATCATCTTTCTGAAAGGTTGGACACAATTTTCAATAAACTATCAAGAAGTAAATCAACATTAAATACATTATTAGAACCCTAAAGAGACATAAAGTACATCTAGAATGTTAAATAACCTAACAGGCAAGTATACAATGGCATTAATTGAAAACCAGGAGATCAAGGTAAGAAAACATTCCCATATCCAAGTCCCTGCTTTGCCTCTTTCTAGCTGTGTGATTTGGAACAAGTTCCTTAAACTCTCTAAGCTGTCAGGTTCTCTATTGCTGTATTGAGATAATAATAGTACCTACTTCAAAGAGTGGTTGTAGAATTAAAGGAGACCATGCCTAGCACATAATAAAGAATCCACGTGTGATGACTCTCACATTATCCTTTTAATTAATCACTCTTGCATTTATAGATTAAGATACAGTCCCTGTATCTTAACTTTATAGCTTATTTTATATTGATTTTAAAACAAAGTTACTCTAAAGCAACTCATTAGCTTATCAGAATTTTATATTGAGCTTTTCACAGGGTCCAATAAAGATTTCATTGTGCCGCTCTTACCTTCCTCCACCACACAAACACACTTTCTCCATCGTTCTTAGTACCACAAGCAGCACAGCTGACCTCCATTTGATTGTCCTCTTTACTTTGTCTCCCGATCAGTTCTCAAACCCAGCCACCCCTGGATCCAAATGACTCTTCCTTGTAAAATTCTAAGCACTGTCCTTATCATCTCCATGACTTTATTCCGGACTATAACTTTCTTACTCCTGTACTGCAGCGGTCCCCAACATTTGTGGCATCAGGGGCTGGTTTTGTGGAAGACAGTTTTTCCATGGACTGAGGGGAAGGGAATCAACAGGCCTGAGATTCTCATAAGGAGCGCAACCTAGATCCCTCACATAGGCAGTTCACAATGGGGTTTGTGCTCCTATGAGAATTTAATGCCCCCACAGATCTGACAGAATACAGAGCTCAGCTTGCCTGCTGCTCACCTTCTGCTGTGCGGCCTAGTTCCTCACAAGCCATGGATGAGTACGGGTCAGCTGTGGGTTTGGGGGGTTGGGAACCCCTGCTGTACTATTACTGTATCTTCTTTATTGGCTTCCAAATCACTTAGAACTAGATTTTTAAAAATTAATTTCTTTAGAACTTAGTATGTAGTACCTTTACTAAAATATATATGTGGAATGATAGATGAAAAAAGTAAATTGCACATAATCCACCAGTGAGAATTGTCTTCCTCCAATATTTTATTGATGGTTATTTCTTCTCTTGGAAGCTTCTCAACACTCTTGAATCAAGTTGAGTCACATATCTATAATATGGAGAATTTACCTCTTTATTTCAAATATATAATTTATTGCTAAAATACTTTCATGCTTTCCTTTTTTTCTTCTTCTCACCAAAATTAATGTCAGACATGTGGTCTTGGCCAATAAATAGCCTCCACATTTCTTTTACATTCATTAATTCAACTAACTTACGTTGAACAACTTTTATGCATTAGGAAATACACTAATCACTAAAGTTTCTTTTTAAAGCAAGTAAAATAGGCTGTGCTAGTCTCTCGTCAGACAGTGTCAATGAAAATTACCTTAAAGTTGCAGAGGATTAAATGGTATCAGATGTGGACTTAACAAAATACAACTTTTCAAAACTAGACACAAAATATTATAAAACAGGGAGGATCAGACCAGGCACAGTGGCTCAAGCCTGTAATTCCAGCACTTTGGGAGGCCAAGACGAGAGAATTGCCTAAGCCCAGGAGTTTGAAACCAGCCTGGGCAACTTAGCGAGACCTCGTCTCTACAATAAATAAAAACAAAAAAACAAAAAAAACAGGAAGGATCTAGTGAAAAATGCTTTTGGGTCTTCTTATTGTAATGGTCTGCTTAGTCTTACCAATGCGAAGACACGTGTTATGGTGATTGGCAATACCATTTCAAGTTATGTAATGGCATCTCAGAAGCACAAAAAAATTGAAAAGTAGAGAGTCCCTAAGAAATGTTTGGTGTGCCTAGAAAGAGGTTTCACTTAATGGGAAAAGGGAGAAAGAGAAGCTGCAGGAGTAAAATGTGGACAATTTACAATTGATTGAATGGGCCCCAAGGAGCCCATGTTTTATATTGCTGGTTGGTGATATTTTATTTTTCTGTGTGTCAGCATCTGTTAACTGTGTTCCAGAAATGCACATATATACATTCACAACTTTTTATTCATTCTCATGAGGTTTCATGAAAATCTAAAACCCATTCAGTGTCCCGAATTATAAATTCCTGCTTAGGCAAAAGAGGTTTTTGGTAAATAGAGAAAAATGATGGCTTAGGTAGAATATTCCAGTTGCAATATGGAGAAAGGATGAAAGATGGAGGAAAGGAGGAGATTTTGCTGACAAGGAGCGAAGTGGAAGGCTACTGCAATAGTCCAGATTATGGAAGATAATCAAATTGCATAAATGCCCTTAGCTAGTCTTTTGAAATATCTTGTTGTTACCAGTTAGTATGTATGTCTACTTAATTCAGATGCAGGATTCTCCATCCCAGACAAATAGTGCATTCTCTTTGTAGAATGCCTTATGAGTTTTAGGATATCAACAGTAAATTAGAAGAATAATAAGATATTAGGGAAATTTCTGTTGTAGAAGTAATAGAATTTGGCAACTGGTGGAAAGTAGGATGTGAAGAAGAAAAATTAGTGAAGGATAATCCCAATGTTCCTAACTTGGAGACAGAGAATTCAGGATACAGATTAAATTTTGTTAGATAATATTAATTTTGTTTTTAAGGAAAGAATGTGTATATGTCTTGGCAAAAATACAGATAGCGTGTTCAGGAGAAAGGTCAACACAAGACAAATAAAATTTGTCATCCTCTAGTAGGTAGATGGTATTTGATTTAGTGCCAAAGGGTGTGATTCTGTAGAAAGACTATACACAATGAGAAGACGAAATCCTAGAAATAATCTGTATGTAAGTGGCAAATGGAAGAGAAGGATCCAAAAAAGAAGACTGAGAAAGGATGGTCAGGATAATAGAAAGAGAAACAAGAGAAAATGAGGGCCAGAAGTCAAAGAAAGAGAGAATTCCAAGAAGTGAAAGTGGAAAAGAACACAGAGATGTCAGGGGAGGACAGACACAAAACGATTGTCAGTTTGTAGATATATGTTCTTTGAAAGCATTTTCAGGAGAGTTGTGGCAGCATCAGCCTCATAGTAGAATACTGAGATGTTATTTGGTGATGGGAAAGGAAGAATAGGGAATATACACATGTGTTTCAATCAATTTTCACTAATGGAGAAGGATGACTTTGAATAGTGGTCATTTGATAGGACTCTAGGACCAAGAAACTGTGGTTTGTAAAGTTGTCTTAAAGAATAAGGAAAGAAAGGCAACTCTTTAAGAAAAGCTTACCATTATGCTAACCACTAATACATGATAAAACATGTATGTCAGTCTATGTTCTTGTGTAGATCTGTAGGGATTGATGATATTTGCAATTATTTTACTTGATTCAAATTAGATCGTGCAATAATACCTCCTTTTTATCTCTCTAAATTTTTATCTCAAACAAGTAGAAGTGAAACTCAATAAAAAGAAATGAATGAAAGTTTTGGTGGTTGTAGGTGTTGGTGATTTTACACATCATTTAAATTCACAGAGAAGAACACAAACAAGTTTCTGGTCTACTTACATAGAAGTTTGAACGTGAATGCAATTAATTACATCTCAAGTTAAATCTTTATAATATTGTATTAGAGTATTTCATGTTGGGGTATAAATATTTGTAACTTCTTTATGAAAAAACAAACAGAAAAATAAAGTACCAAATGGGGAATACTTGTGCAACAATGCAATTTGTGCAACATATTTGTAATACCAGAAATCTAAAAACAAGTCAAATGTCTGACTACAGATAGACAGTTTAAATATTACTTTTGTATGATGAATACTGTACTTTCATTAAAAAGTCAGGGTATTTAGTTATTTTCACAAGTCTGTCATTTATGTGTACTGCAAGATCCTGTGAAATAATATGTTAATATATTATCCTGTGAAATAAGAGATTTAAAAAAAGAAAGTGTTTTTTTGATATATCAAATGACTAAATATCAACAATCAAGACTTCTCAGTTCCAGAGTATTTTATCATCTGTGTATAGATCTCTAGCAAAAAAAGGACACAAGCCAACATCATTAACAACCTTTCACATTTCCATATAACATTTATCTATGCTGATCAAAATTAGTTGCCTTCTTTCACATCTGTTTTAGCTGGATTTTAACACATAATCTTCTAAGATACACTTAACCAAATAGTTTGTGCCAAGCTACTTATTATCTCATGCAAAAAAAAAAAAAAAAACACCAGTTTTATTTATTTATATTTTATTATGGTGAAAACACTTAACGTGAGGTCTAACCTCTTCACAATTTTTAAGTGCACAATACAATACTGTTAACTACAGGCACAGTGTTGGGCAGATCTCTAGAACCTTTTCATTTTGTGTAACTGGAACTTTTTCCACAGTGTACAGAAATTCCCCATTGTCCCTTTCCCCAGCACCTAGGAGTCAGCATTCTATTCTCTGTTTCTATGAGTTTGACTATTTTAGATGCCTCATATGTATAACCATCTAGAATGTGTTCTGTGATTGGCTTATTTCACTTCACATTATGACCTCCGGCTTCATCTATGTGTCACATATGGCAGGAACTCCTTCTTTTTAAAAGCTGGATAATATTCCGTTGTAAATATATGCCACATTTTCTTTATCTGTTTTTCTTTCTATGAACATTTAGGTTGCTTCCATATCTTAGCTGTCGTGAATAATGCTACAATGAACACGAGAGTGCCTGTAGTTCTTTAAGATTCTGACTTTAATTCTATGGGATAAATAACCAGAAATTGAATGGTTTAATCATATGATAGTTCTATTTTTAATGTTTTTTAGTAACCTCTATGTTATTTTCCATAGTGTCTGCACCATTTTATATTTCCACCAGCAGTGCTTGAGGGTTCTAATTTCTCCACATTCTTGCCAACAATTGTCATTTTCTGTTATTTTTATTTCTTTGAAAGTGGCCATTCTCACAGGGGTGAGGTGATATCTTATTGTGGTTTTGATTTGTATTTCCCTAATTAATTAATGATGTTTAGCATCTTTTCATATGCTTGTTGGCCATTTGTATGTCTTCTTTGAAGAAGTATCTATTCAAGTCTTTTGCCCATTTTTAATTGCTTTCTTGTTTTGTTTTGTTTTGCTACTGAGTTATAGTAGTTTCTTAAGTATTCTGGAAACTAATCTCTTGTAAGATATATAGTTAATAAATATTGTCTTCCATTGTAGGTTGCCTTTTTATTGGTTGATTGTTTTCTTTGTTGTAAGGAGCTTTATAGTTTGATGTGGCTTTACTTATCTATTTTTGTTTTTGTTGCTTGTGCTTTTGTTGTCATATCTAAGAAATCATTGCAAAGACCAATATCATAAAGATTTTCCCTTATGTTTTCTTTTGGAAGTTTTACAGTTTCATGTTTTACATGTGCATCTTTACTCCACATCTGGGTTGATTTCGGTGAATGGTGCAAGATAAGGGTCAAATTTGATTCTTTTTCACATGGATATCGTTTTTCTAGCATCACTTGCCAAAGACTACTCTTTACTTATTTTCTATTCTTGGCACTCTCATTATGAATCTTTTACTTGTATATGTGTAGGGTTATTTCTAGATTCTCTGTTCTATTCCATTGACCTATATGTCTGCTTTCGTGCAGTCACTTTAAATGAAAAGATAGTATATTCTATTCAACAATCTTACTCAAAGAAATTGGAAATGGGTGACTATTGATCACGGGATGGGAATAATTTTGATAAAAGAGTGGAGTTAAAAGCTGGTCTGTAGTGTTTAAATATTGAGATCTTCTTGATCTTCAAATCTTGTGCAATATATCAGGAGAACGCATGCATATTTCTCACAGATTTTTACACTGAATTTATTAGTTGGACAATACACTCTTCACATATATCAGCTGTAGTTTTGGTAGATAAATAGATTTCTTTTTTGCTCACTTAAGAGAGTCATAGAAATGGGCTTATTATGCATGATTCTGATTTCTCTGATTACACTACAAACACTACATAACACATGAAAGACTTCATCTAATCCACAAAATGCAAAACACACCCCATCTACTAGTCAATTCATATGTTGCTTATTGACGATTTCGCATCCGATGCAAAATAATTATTTTTAAGGGTAAATGCTTAAGATTACAAACATTGGCAAACTTGTAAAAATACTAATGTTTCCCAATTGTTCAGTAAACAAAGATTTATAGTCTAAAAAGAATAAAAACTATGGTGGTCTATTCCATACATAAACTCCCTTCTAAGTTTGACACCTCTCAATTCTGATAGTTCAGGAGAGCAAGGTAAATAAAACAAAACAAAAAAAATTATTAAAAACTGGGGAAAGTGTGAAGGATGTGCATAATCATTAAAATTATTCAACTTTGTAAACTAATCAAATTTTCTTTAGTATGTAAAGATAACTACATTATTGTAATTTTTCAATCAATAAAGTGGTAGGAAATTAAAACATGCAACCACAGAGGCAATATAAACAAGAAGTATAGCTCTCAGTGTAATAATGAGCATTATTGGGGTTTTCCACTTGTTTTGCTTTGTTTACATTGCATTGTATTTAACAAATTTAAAGGCAATGATTTTAAACCAAACAAATTAAACACACACAAATATCTCTTCAGCTAGGTTGTAAAAAGTTTGTACCAATTTAAAAAAGAAGAAAGGAAAGTTTTAAGTGTAGAAAAAAGACAAAATAAGTTCAGAAACATGTTCTAAACCAAGTTTTAAGACAATTTTTGTCAGATGTACCAATTAGATAGCTATAGAAAAGCAAATTATGATTTGACATCTTCTTTACCAGGCAAGTTACCTCTGTGATAAATTGTAAGATTTAATGGAGTCACACTCATAGGAATAAGCTAATACCTTGTTGGGAATAATGGAATATCAAAGAGGAAAATCAATGATTCTAACTAGTTAGTTTTTTTGAAAAATGTTCACTTGGGCAAGGAGCAAGGGGATTAGATATCTACCTTCGTGCGTTTATCCTTGTAGGTCAGTTTATAGTCCTATAACAGGCCAATAGTATCTCCTTGCTTCTATTTTATGTGTGACAACTGATCAGGTGACATATTGTTTTTTAAATTTTAGCATAACATTATTTTTCTTCACTTTGCTTAATTTGAAAGTAAATTTACTAATAAAAACAATCTGTTGACAGTGATGGAATGTCCCAGGAAAGACTGCTGTTTACCTGTTTCTCCACTCATTCTCCACCTCAAGTCCCAATGTTAAAAAAAAGGTAATCTAATGTTGGTGTGTGTCTATGTGTTTGTTTATGTGTTTGAAAATGAAATAATCATTTACAATTCACTTTATAATGTAAGCAATTTTAATGACACCTTATTATTTTGATTTTTAATAGACACATAATAATCATACATATTATGGGGCACAGAGTGATTCTTATGTCTTTCTTTTCCATTTTATTTATTTTAACAATAGCCAACATAAGAGATCTAAAATATTAAGGGACATTTTGAAACTTCTAAATTATCTCTAAATATGATTTTTCAAGAAACAAAAACATTCTGATCTCAATACCACGCTATTAACTTCAGAAAGCCAAAAAGAATTGTCTCAGACCTCCTGATGTCTTCAGAATCCATCTCTACCTCCCGACTATCCAGCAGTCCGGTAGCAAAAATCAAAACAGTGGAATCATAGCCCTACATAATGTTCAGAAAAGAGATTGCTATGATATAATTTCAGGCATTCAAGATGCCTGAGCCAATCCCAGCATTTCACAACCTCAGCACAAGTTGAGTCACACTGTGGTCGCTTGTTGCTGATTTTGGTTTTTATCTTTTCAAAAATAAAAATACTTGCTCAAGAACTAATAATTTCAATGAACAAAGATTGTTTTGAAATCAATAGCTGTATAGATACATACACATATGCATGCATACATATGTATTAGATATATAACACATTATATATCACACACTTTTATGTATATAAACATGTAGCATAAAATATACCTTCACTCAGAAGAAAATAATTGTTAAATACCAGCTTCATTCTTCTTCTTTATTTTGAAATACCAGCCGTATCCTAGACACTCTGCTTGTAACAACATGTATAAGAATGGGGAGGGGGAATAAAATGCTATGAAAGAAAACTAGCCATGAAAAAATAAGTGCATGTATTACAGCAAAATTGTGTGTGTTTAACTCATTCAAAAACTTGCTCAACACCTATTTATTGACCCTGCTATTGTCACTTGTTTCCATATTTTGAAATGTAAAAGAGAAAAAGTTAAATTTCTATAACTGAGTGAAAGTTTATTCTTACATATTTTGTGGAAATATTGGAATCAATAAATACCAAAAAAAAAAAAAAAAGAAGAAGAAAACGCCTCTGGAAATGGGAACTCTTAATAAGTTAAGAATATTGATGCAGGTTTTAGAATTATTTAATAAGTGTCAAAAGAATGGTGTGTTTGACTAGAAAATATGTTTACTGATAACTAAAAGATGGGAGTAGATTAAACACAATGCTATATGGGAAAGTAGACTGGAAGGCAGAAGACAGATATTCTAATTTTGTTGTAGCTACAAGATAGTGGTTAAATCACTTAACTTGCTTGAAAAGCATGAATTATTTTAACTTGTTTATAAGAATTGTTTTTCTAGAGATATAGTTTCATATATGCCAAAATAATATTTTGAGTTTTTAAAAAAATCTACTTTAAGTACTAACTTTTAGGACTTCGTTTATAAATCTGTATTCTTTTTACAAAAAAAAATACAGTTTCTCTGATATTATCGAACTATTGTTAAGGTCATATTCACCTTCTTTAGGGAAATCTGAAAAAAACAATTTGCTAAGAAGGAATTTTCAAAGATGTGCTACGTGTAGAAATGTCGATTTTTGCAAATGACAGCTAGAACTGTGAAAAGTGATTATTTTTGCAGGCTCTAATTCTAAGTCTTAGTTTTTGTGACTTACTACTGATAAACTATTTGTATGATAAGATGCATTTTTGTAATTCTATATTTACAATAAGATAATTTCTAGAAGTAGGTTGACATTAAGGGTATCTTTATTGACAAGCTAAAATAAAAACTGACAGGATTTTTCTTTTCAGTAGGCCTTACAATACTCAACTGTTTTAGCAAGTGATGAAAGAGAAAGAATGTCATGTCTGATAAGTTGATTACCAAGCAAGTGAATGTGATTCCTGTTAAACACAGACTGTGGAAAGCTGGTGGGATAGGATACAGGAGGTATCTGGATACATATTTTGAGAAAGGAAAAATGCAAGAAGGGCACATCGGAAGAGAAACTCCTTTATTATGGTACCTTCAGGAAATACCATCTTGATACATTAAACAGAAATGTCCCTTTATTTACCAAATTCTAGTATAAAGATAAAACTGAATTCATTTGAATGCTTTCTATTCACTCACAAATGCTAAGCAGCATTCTCTGCAGTTGAGCCACAGACTGTCCAACCCTGACTCATTCTTTTGGTTTTCACCTGGTAACAATTTGGCTTAGAATTTGTCTCCAACAACCAGAAGCAGATCCATCTTATAAAGAACTCGACGGAGAACAGATTGATTCTAGGGATTGAATCACTGTCCTTCTTAATGTGTGACTACTGGATTGATCCTGCTTTGTTTATCCGTGTATACCTAAATTTCCAATTAGTTTGCTCTTATCAAACCTTGGGAGATACATTGACCCAAAAGTGAAATAAATGCTTTGAGAACATGGCCAGTATCCTTTTTCAAGAATTATTTAGCTGCTTCATTTTAATAAGGGTTGGCCAGAAATAGATTTATTCCTTACACATAAATCAAATAATCAAGTAAATGATGACATTCATGTGATTCTATTTAGTTCTTTGACTTCTGGTAATATCAAAAGTAAGAATTTGTTTCTGCTTGCTTAATTTGTTTTGTACAATTTTTTAAAAATTATACTACAGTGTCTATATTCTTCTTTAATTGGCATACTTTCTTCCAAACACCATGACTCCAAAGTACCAAGATATATATCTTAGGATCATTCATCTTCTTAAACTGTTTATAATTGAACATGTCAGACATCTATTATCAAATATTTTTATTAAGTGTTCATATTCAACTTTTCAAAGTAAGTTCTTTTTCCAATCATAGACAGGAATAATAGCTTTAGTTATTAAGGAATATTATTTTGAGGCGTTTATACATTTTTATTTTTAGTCAAGATAAGTATGAGAATAAAGCATTCTTTAAAAAATATTTTTCTGCCTAAGAAAGTCATCAGTTACCTCAAGTGAAATAGTCCAAAAGTAATAAAAATAAAACACCTGCACTCAAAGAACATGTTTTAAAAATTTTAAAACACAATTCTAAATGTTTTAAACAATTTCTGGCATTCCCCAGTGATCATTTTACCAAGCAGTTTAAGCATATTAAAAGCAGGACAATTAATATTTCTAAACATAAAATTTTTAAAAAGATGACATAGGGAACTTGAAAAAGTCATATTTTATGAAAATAATTGATAATAATAATAAAATCTACAGAGAGGGAGAAAAGGAAAGAAAATTAAAAGTCTCATAGGAAATATCCTGGTCAAGTAGATTATGCTTATATCTTGTTTTATAGTATGAACCAGCCTGAAGTTTTATAATGAAATGACCCTGACCTGAAGCCTCCTTTGTAAATGACTAGTGCCTTAATTATTTGCATCTGTGAACTCAAATGAACATACTTAAGGATATATCAATATGCTCATAAATCATCTGCAGGCGATAAGTAGTCCAACATAGATAATTAGAGAATTTACGGAAGGCTTACTCCCTCTGTTTATCTGCTTATGACATTTGCGGTACAGCCTTAACAGCAGGATAATTACTAGATTTATTCATCAAACAAAATCACGCCTTCTGGGAATGCACAGTGACTCCGGTTTTAGGACTAATAAAGACATTTTTCACCAAAACTCAAGTACTAATTTGCTCAATAACTAGCTGCAATAAGCTTTTATGGAAGCACTCAAAGAAAAGGCTTGGCACCAGAGGGCAGATAATTAAAGGTGCAGTATCCCTATACAAAAGGATCTGAACAATTCCCTGACCATATTAAAATTTAATTGTTGAATGTTAATTGAAAAAAAATATAAGTTGCTTCTGTTCTCTGAGTTACAGTAATTATTCTCCTCAGATCAAAAACATATCTGTATGTCTAAGTTAGCAACAAAAGAAAACAACTTAAAATAAAGTGCTCTTAAAACTTATTATAGAATTAATACTCCAGTAAAAATAAATTAACTTTTTTTCACAACCGTTATCTTGTCTAATCCTAGAAGGCATTTGATTTGAATTTTCTCTTTTTTTGTCTCTCTTTACCTTCATCTCCCACTCCTGAAAATCTAAGAGTTATGGTTACCTAACTTGCTTTTCTCTAAGTTTCAAGAACTTTATAAGTGACAATGACCGAAAATATTTTAATAATTTGAAAACATAAGTATCTCTTAACTGCATTTTTCCCTTCATAATTTTTTGAAAGTCTGATTTTTAAAAGTCCATTAGGATCGTCCTTTTGTATTCACAATAAAAGGCAGCCACTCTCAATAAAGAGCATTCTGGATAAAACTCATGGTGTATTAGTTAAAGCTATGACAGCCGAATTTGCTTTTTCACACAGAATGGTGTATCTCAAGAAATAATTGAGTCGCCTCAGTTAAATTCTAAATGTTTGCATCACCAGTCTACTACAAGAAACAAGAATTATGAAGTGTAAATATATTTGTAAAATGTTTCCACGTGGGACAATGAGGGTGTGCCCCCAAAGCTGGCTTTTGCTATACTAGAATCAGAAATCCTCAGGCCCCTGGGCTCACTTTCTGCTGCAGAGGAATGATGAACTACACAAAATGCAGACTTTTAAACTCATATTTAATTGTTTAATGTCATGGCTCTTGGTAGAGCATTGTTGCTTGAAAAATAAATTGGGTAATTCAATTAAATGGCTACAGAAGATACATCATATCAGATGTAGAAAGGCACTAACCCCAGCTTGAACTTGACGTCCCACATCGCTTCACTTATTTGACAAATGGATTCTTGAAAATAATTGAAACACATGACTGCCAGCATAGGTCAATAATACTTTTTTGCCATTCAGCCTCTTAACAGCTTCCATTTTTTCTTGCACTGTGCCATTCAGGGCAAAGATTGCATTTGCCTGGTAAATCATGCAAGCATTATTACTAAAATGGGACTAAATGCAATGAAAATGGACTACATAAAAGTAATGGCACTTAAGTAAAAGGAAGACCATCTACTAGGGCAAACACTAAATGTCAGAGTTAAATACTATATGACATTACTTCCATTACAAGCTCATATTATGCACATAAGAAAGCAAACTTACTAACTACAGCTGCATACTAGATTTTCATATTGTTAACCAATGTTTTCAAGACACTACCACTAATGCAGATTTAAAGCAGAGTTACGTATTTGCTATTTCAAGTTTTTCTCCCCTATCTCTTTAGGAAGAAAGTTACATTTAGGCAAAACCCGGGCCACTGGCTACGTCATCAGTGGAACATCACTAACAGGTTTAAAGACTAATACTGTCTATTTGAAAACACTGACTTACAAACAACAAAGGTGTGTAAAGGTATATCCAGATTAAAAGATTTTGAAAGAAAATGTGTTTTCACCTATGCTCTACAGACTGTGAGGTATATTGAAAAAATCATTAATTACTTATTTAGTCTCCTTTTTGTTGTATTAATACATTCTAGATGGTTAAAAGGGAATCGTAGGTGAAGCAGAATATGAAGATTCAAACAGATTTCCTATTTTCCATTTGGAAACAGAGACTGACAATTTTTAAGTGTTTGGTGTGGTGTGATTTTTTTATTGAAAAGAAAAGGTGTCCCAGTTTTGTAATGTTCAAACTTTCAACAGTTATTTCAAAATTAGGCAATACTGCTTAGAGATAATAATGCAATCGAAATGCCTGGCAATGGCTCCCACCTCCTGCCTCTGCCATCAGCAAGTTACTTAACCTCTTTATGCCTCAGTTTTCACATCTGTAAAATGTAGATAAAGATAGTTCCCACCTTCAGAGTTTCTTAAGAGGATTAATTTTAAAAGTGCTTAATGGCGTGCTTAACAAAAAAGGCTCACTAAATATCTGCAGGCATTGTAAATAAAAAAGTATAAATCTATCACAAGGTATTCTTGTAATGGGATGTTCTTAAATGAGCACATGGGCGTTTTGACACTGGGAGTCTCATTTAAATATTCTCAGGTCATTTTTTATTTTTGACTGTTTCTGAGCCATCTAGCTCTTTCAACTCTCTTTTCATTGATCAAACTTCCTTTCCTTTTGAAATAACCCCTTAAAGTTATACTGTAGTCATTAGCATTCATTGATCTTAAACTTCAGATGAACCCATTTACTTTCCTCTAGAAGCTAATTGAGCCACTTTGAGTTCTCAAAGTTTATTAGACAACTCTTTTCTCCTATGAAGGTCACTAAGAATAGCACTAGGAAAGCAAGTTACATAGACTGCTTAAAGTGTGTGATAATTGTCTGCAAAGCTCTCCATTTTTAAACAAGTCTTCATTTCTTATCCTTTTCCTTTTTAGGCAGTGACAACCCCTCTCCCCAATTACTCAGTTCCAATAGAGCCATTCCTTGAGTCTAGGCTACCACAGCTCAACAAGTCTATATTTAGGTGGAGGGCTGATGGAAAGAGATTTCAGCTGGTTCTACTGTTTTCTTGTTTTATGTTCCACAAGATTCTGTTTATTAAGTGAAATAATTCAGTCAAGAAAAATTTAATAGATCTGTGGCAGTAGGTATCAAAACTTTAGGTTTGTCTTGGGCTTTCAGTGAGCTAAAGCTTTGTTAAAAAATGACACTCAAAATTCCAACACACTGGAGGGGATAAGAAAACAGAATAATCTTATTTGTCAGAACTATTCTTCAAACAGTGCAAAATAAAAAAAGTAAAAGTAGCTAAATCTGTATAGAAAAAGGATAAATCACAATTGCATATTTCAAGTATGAGAATATTCTTAATGTATTATAAAGTCCAGTAAAAAATTTTGAGATTTACAGATCTGTATCTACTATTCGAGTGCTTATTAAAATTTTTTTAAGTTTTTAAAAGAACAGAATTATGTTTGTCTTCATGCATATAATGTAGTAATTTAAGGATTACTAGCTTTGCATTGAAATATTTCTATTTCTCTGCTAGTCACTGCCTACGATGATGTAATATTATTTTACAGTTTTTTTACAAGATATTTATTCCTCAAATTTAAAAATCAAGGAACAAAAGCAAGGATATTTGTATGTAAACTCACAGCAATAAATGTATTGCATTTAATTAAAAACTGACACTCAGACAAAAACAAATTATATGTATTGTTTTTCTAAAAAATTATTTCTCAAGAAAAAAAAATTCTAATGGGAAAATGTGCTGGCCCAGGAGCTTGATTTAGACTGAGTATTTCAAAATTCTCAAGGCTTACTCTTCTCAATTAAGGATTATGGAAGCAATCCTGGCAAGCCTAAAAGGTTTTGAATTGTGCTCGTAGAACATTAAGCAAACATGGGTGTCTCCAGATTCACAAAGCTCCAATAAAACCATGTGTATATAATTAGATCAATCAACAGGAGCCATTATGAGATATATGTCAAAGGAAGTCTCACAACAAGCAACAGTATAGGAAGAATTAACTCTATCCACCTAAGGCCTAAGTCACTCACTACATAGACATCACTAAAATGGATCATGGCATTAAATCTATTAATGATGTGTGGAATTAATATTTTATTAAATCAGGCAAAAAAAAAGGCAAACATTTTAATGTTTCTATTTTAATGTACTTTGAACTAATAATTGATAAAAGCAATAGCTTTTGTTACAAAATAAATTAGGTGTATTCCAATATAGTCTTTCTTTTCTGAACATGATACTAAATGCTACCATTGTTACTTGGAAAAACAAAGACAAAACAACAGAATGAAGTGGTATGGAAATAAACATTTACCTTCAAATTAGACAAAATGCAAGGAAGGAGGTGAAAAACTAATTACATTCACAGCCAACAAATCCTAATTCTGCTCTGAACTTTCTTTTGACTCTTGTGACTTATAAGGCCCAGGATATAATTAAACAGTTGCAATAATGCTTTGTATAATTTCCTCCAAAGTGTTACATGTTACAATATTTGTGAGCTTTCATGTAGTTAAGTTTCAAATTAAACATGATACTTTCTGGGGGGAAAAAAAGTCCTGCGTGTGTGCACACTGCATCCTAATCTCCTCTTTTTAAAATATACCAGTTATATTGGATTAGGCCTCACACATATAACCTCTTTTTTACCTTAATTATCTTTTTAAGGACTCTCACTTCAAATATAATCACATTATAAGGTACTGGGGGTTAGGACTTTTGGTGAGACACAATTAAAGCCATAATAACAACACCTTTAACATATCATTATTTTTTAAATGACAAGTCTAATTTGAGTCCAGTCAACATTTGTACTAATCAGTGTGGTCAGTCTTACATATCTCTATCATGGTGGTTCTCAAACCACTATGCATTTATCAGAATGGTGGGGAGAGCTTGTTAAACCACAGGAGTTTTGGGCTCACCCCCAGAGTTTCTGATTCACTGAATCTGGGCTGGAGCAAGAAAAATTGCATTTCTGAAAAGTTCCCAGGTTATGCCACTGCTAGTCAGGGAACTACACTTTGAGAGCTAGTGATCTAGTACAAAGTTTCCAGAGCAATATTTTTATGACATTAGCGTTCCATAAGATGCTGATGTGGATTCTTTCAGAAAAACAATTAATAGTCAAATTATTCTGGATTATGCTATATATGGTAGTATCCTCTTAGAGATTTCAACACATTATTGACATATTAATAAAAAGCATATTTAACATATTAAAACATCTAGGATACTGCAGTAAACATATTTGACTATGTAACTTAGCTTTTCAAATAACTTGTAACACATCATGCATATGTTTGGAAACATTGATTTAACATTTTCAATTGTTTCACATCAAATCAACATTTCCCAAAATACCTTCACATAAGGCCAGAAGGTATTTCATTAAAGAGTCAATAGGTGCTTCAAAAAGGAAGAAAGTTTTCTTATAATTTGGAAAATTATGTAGTAAAAATAGTTTACTTTATTTAATTCCAAATTCTACAAACTCATCAGGACAAAGAATACTTGTGATAATTCACAGCTTTTGTTTTATGAATTACAAGCAGTTCTCTGAAACTGAGCTTTATGATTACCTTACTGTAATATAAACAAACAGCATTCCCAATTTAGACATTTTGCCTTATGTTCATTTCCATAGTTAACCCTATCCAGAGGTTTTTTTTGGGGGGGTCTAGGAATGTAAATACACATATATACACACATCAGCCCATCTACCATCCTCCTCCGTTTGTGTCTTAGCCCCGCAGATGTATAATCAGTAAGTGAAGATGTAGATGATCAGTGTGAATTGGAACAGTTTTAGTGTTACCATGGGAAAACATCTAAGAAATTCACTCAGCAAAAACAGGTCAATTTGGTAAAAACATTTTTACAAATTCAAAAGGTGTGTTCTTATGCTCTTTTTTTTCCTAGATAAATACTTTTTCTCATATTCTAGAGTAGAGATGATTAAAGAAGGAAAATTAAAACTAACATTTACTGAAAAGTGATTATGTTTTAGTATATACTTCAGTTATTTTACACGCTTTATCTCATTTGATGCCCTCATTAGCCTAGAATGTGGATCTTATCTTTTCCTTATTACAGAGGAAAGATCTAAAGTTCATGAATGCAACTTAGTTGCACTAAGATAAATGGATGATAAAGATATTGTCTTTGACATCAGTGCCTTCAAAGTCTTGTGAATCAGGAATCTGAAGAATAATACATAAAAAATTATATACCAGATTCAAAGCCCTAGGAGGGGAACAGGAAAAAGTAGAAGCATGGTGGAACTTTCATTGTGGAAAAATCAAGAAGCACGGAGATTTAGTGGCTGACAGCCAAGTCACACTTGATGAGTTCAAATCTCTGCTCTGCTGACAACCAGTTGTGTCAACTTAACCTGTTACTTATACTCTTCGAACATGTCTACTTTCTTCATCTATTAAATGTGGAACAGAGTTGTGTGTACCCCATAAAGCAGTTGTGAAGATTGAATGAGTTAATAGAGAGAGTCTGGCTCATACTGATTGCCAAATAAGCTATTTATTATTATATTTTAACAGGAATATGAAATCTAAGTAAAAATATAATGATTGCATTATTTTATATTTTTATGCACACTGCACACTTGAAGAGTAAATTAAGCCTGGGCAAGGTGGCTCATGTCTGTAATCCTAGCCCTTTTGGATGCCAAGTTGGGAGGATGATTTGGGTCCAGGAGTTTAAGGCTGCAGTGAGCTATAATTGCACCACTGCACCCAGTCTGGGAGACAGAGCCAAGTCCCGTGTCTATTAAAACACACACACACGCACACACACACACACACACACACACACTTTAAACTATTTTTTTAAAAGGAACAAATTAATTCTGACAATACCAACAGATCCACTGAAATTGAAACATATAAAGTAAATGGTGAGTCATGATCATAAATTGGTGCATTAGGAGGCACATCTGAGTATTTTTAAGTAAAACTTAGCTAGAATTTTAAATATTTTTTCCATGTTTAAACATTTCACAGGAAGAGTGTGTTTTTTAAAAGCCGTGTCACTCTGAAAAACACTAAAGATCATCACTTATCAAGAGTGAAGTCTACAACAAGAATTATTTGAAGATAGTGAACAATCTATTTCTTAAAATACAGCAGCCTAATAGGGGAGGACAGTAAAAGCTCATTCTTCACTTAGTCATTACAGATTTTCCACTGCATTTGAAGCCCACACTCTGGGATGTAACAGATCAGAAGGTGAGTGAGGTCATTCCTTCCATCTAGGAACTTCTACTATGTAGTAAGGAAGGTGCAATCAGTTCACAAAGACCCATAATGTTAAGAAAAAAATTGGTACACGTATTTCCTTAAAATGATGCAAATGATCAGAAAAATCAAAACCTAGAGTTGGGCTTTGAGACAGATGAGGATGGAGGGAGAGGGAAGAGCTGGGTGAAGAGCTGGCACAGGCAATTGCACAGAGGAAAGAAATCACAGAGAAAAGCATTGCACAAGGGAGAGTGATGGTTAAAGAGAAAAGTAATATTGAGTGATTAGAAAATAGAATTATAAAAGGGTTGATAGGAAATTGTTTTGAATATACTTCAAGTCAACTTGGGCAACTCCACACACAGCAGCTACGTGCAGAAAACCTAGTTAACCTTATATCTTAACATTTGTATTTTCATCTTTTTAAATAAGTTTGACTTGTATTTCTGAAGATGGAGTGACAGTATAATTGCCTAATCTTTAGCTTCAATAGTCTGAGGAGAAAAGGTATATATTAGATTAGCATAGTATGTAGTTTTTGAAGGCAAATACTATTCCACTTGATATAAAATATTTATAAATTTTATTTACGGTTAGTAATCCATAATAACAAGAAACGTCTGAATTAATGAATGGGTTAGAGAACAGTGAGAAATCTGTTCTATTATTAATAACTAATCGCCATTTAGTGATTACTTTGATTGCAAACACTTGAACTTTTCTTTAAACTAGGCCAATTCTCCTTAGCTACTATGTCACTTTGCAAGACATTGAGTAGTTTTACATGATACCACTTGAATGTTCATGTCATGGAATTAGTCAAGGATCATTATGAAGACCAACAGCAAGTTAAATCACATGATGCTCATTTCATTCTGAAAGTTTGAATAGTGTCATGGACCCTCATTATATTGCAGGAACTTATTATCTACTAGTTAAAAAAAAAAGCTGGAACACACTATTATTATGAATAACACTCTGAACAGAGATTTATTTAAATGCATAAAAATAACATGGGAAAAGTATTTGCATACATAAAATAAAACAACTGTAGAGGAGTATATAAATGCAACAATACAAGTACACAAATATAAAATTATCCAAAAGTATAACTGTCAACTCTTCTTCTTCAGTCCTTGGCAAATCTGCATGAGAGGAACTGAGTAAAATCATCATAGTAGAATGGTTATTATTTATATAATTTCATATAATTAAAAATCCCAATAAATAGGTTCCAAAACTTTCATCCTACCATATTAAAGAATTTTCATGGGGGTAGTCTGAAAAATCCCTAATGATGGTGATTATATAGACATATGTATGCACACTCACACAAACATGAAAACATACACATATATGCACAAACATAACCACACATGTATACACAAACACACTCATATGCACATATAAGTATTATGTATACACATACACACATATATATGATAAACACACACGTGTATTTAATGTGTGTATGTGTACATATAAATACATATATGTTTATGTGTATATATATGTTAATACATATATATATCTCCAGTGTTCTCATCTGTCTTCATATCTCTCCCATCTGACCTTCTACAGGAAAATATAATATATTACTTTTGTATTGTTCATAAAAGAAATGACTATAAACTTAATGACTGCAATTGTCTGAATGTGTTCCAAAATTCATGTGCTGAACACTGAATCCCCAGTGCAGCAGTGTTGGGAGGTGTGGCCTAATGGGAAGTGTTCAGGTTATGGATTAATACTGCTATAAAAGGGCTTCAGTAGTGAGTTTACTTGATTCTTCTTTCTGCCACATGAGGACATGGTATTCAACCCTTTTCAGCCCTTCTGTTTGCCACCAGTTGAGGGACACAGCAAGAAAGTGCTTTGACCTTGGACCTGCTAGCCTCCAGAACTATGAGAGAATAAATTTCTGTTCTTTATAAATTATCCAGTCTCAGGCATTCTGTCATAGCAGCACAAAGACTAAGACGGTGCCTAAAGATGATAGAATGGGTGCAGTGGCATGCTCACAGCCACCACAGCCTCAACCTGCTAGGTTCAGGCAATCCTTCCACCTCAGCCTTCCAAGTGACTGGGTCTGCGGGTATGTACCACCACACCTGGTTTGTTTTTTTTTTAAGTTTGTTGTAGAGACGAGGTCTCGCCAGGTTGCCCAAGCTGGTCTCTAGCCCCTGGGCTCAGGCAGTCTTCTCACCTCCGTCTCCCAAAGTGCTTAAACTGCTGTGAGCAATCTGATAAAAGTATCCATGAGACCTTTATTCACCTGCTCTGGGCTGCCCTAGAACATCTCAATACACCTTCCTCTTAGATCCTTAACTTTTCCTTATACTCCAATCCCTTAATATTTTTCCTTTCCTGTGAGAACAGTATGATGGCTTTGTCCCAAATCCCTCAATTTTGTATAATTGCATGTTACTTACATTGTTTTTAAGAAGAATGATTTCATCTTGCACTCAGGGAACAAGACTCTGTTCTATAACTTCACATGACTTATTTAACCCTCTAAGCTTCAGTTTCTTCATCTGTAAAATGAATTGTGAACCTTAAGTAACAAAGTCTGTAGCTTGGATAATAATTTTTTAAAAGTTCTGGAGATCAGAAGTGAAAAATGAATTTCAATTGCACTAAAATCAAGGTATCAGTAGGACTGTCTTTCTTCTGGAGGCTCTAGGGAGTCATCTCCTTTCTTTATTTGGTTTCAAGTGGCTCCCTGCATTCTTTGCCTTAGAGTCCCTGTCCTTCTTCAAAGCCAGCAAATGCATCCTCTGACCTCTGCTTCAATCATCCCATCTTCTTTCCTGACAATTCTGCCTTCCTCTTCCCTTTATAAAGACTTTGTGATCACATTGGAACCACCCAGATAATTCAAGATGGTCTCACCATCTCAAGATTCTTAAATCCATCACATCTGCAGATGAGATAGCATACAGATGCTGGAAATTAGAACATGATCATTAGGGATCGTTATGATGGCTACTGAGGGTAATATGGGGCTTTATCCCTTCATTTCCTCAACCTCTAATGCAATCTTAAACTACTTAAATGCGTGCATTTGCCCCAACCACTGGTCTGATATTGTTCTTATCAAGACCATAAGAATATCCTGCTCCTGAATATTAAAAGCATATTCTTTCTTTCTCTCACTATTATCTTTTACTTTTATTTGTTGACTCCTCCTTTTTGCCTCAGATTGTCTTTCCTTGGGCTTCCATGCTGCTCTCTTCTTATGTTCATGAACCTTCCATTGCTGTTTCATAGTTTCTTTTATGGATAACTTTTCCACCCTCCTTTCTCTCAATGCTGGATGTCATCCTTTACTTTGTCCTAATTCTACCATTCTCTTATATATTTAAACTTCAGTTATCATTAAAGTACTCTCCCTTCGATGCAATACACCTATCCAGATGCTTTTTCCACTGCTCAAAACAATTTTTGAACTTGTCAATTTTAATGCCTTTTAGTGCTTCTGTAGTTTTTTGTTTCACCTCTTCCACATCAGCTAAACATTTCTCTTTGAGGACTTTTTTCACCGGGGAAACAGAAAAAAAAGTTGCTCAGGGTGAGATCAGGTTAATAGGGAGGGTGTGGCATGGGATTTTTAGTCAAAAACTGCTGAACACTCAGCAGATATGGGCAGGCACGCTTGTAAATCACCCGTCATGAAATGGGCAAACACGTTGAAAGAATCTCCCAAAAGAATTCACTGAAGCCTAATGCAGACTCTCACAACAACACTAGCTAGTACACTGATACCAGTGGGTTCCTAGAACACTTACCTAGCAGGGGAAGCCTGTATTCCAAGGGATCGACCCTCCAAAAATTAATTCCACCTTTTTTTAGATCCCCCCTCATATTATGTAAGTTAGATTAATGGTTAGTCAATCATAATTATATTATTCTTGTGTGCCTTTTCTTTGATATTCAATGGTATATATTTTTATTTCCTTCATAAAACTGAACTATTTCAGGAACACTAAAATCTGGACAAAATGAAGCCTCTATTCTTGAAAGTATTGTTAATTGTCAAAATGTAATATAACAGTTAAAATCTGAACTTTTCTCATTAACAAGGAGCCAACTTCAAATGAGTTTGAATTCCCCAAAAGATTTACAATAATGGTTTAAGTGCCTTTTTTATTTTTATGTTTTTAGAGACAGAGTCTTGCTCTGTCACGCAGGCCGCAGTAAGGCAGCATAATCATAGCTCAATGCCATCTTGAAACCCTGGGCTCAAGTGATCTTCTCACCTCAGCCTCCCAAGTAGTTGGGATAACAGGCTTGTGCCATCATGACTGGCTACTTTTAAAAAAATTTTTCATAGAAACAAAATCTTCCTATGTTGCCCAGGCCAGTCTTAAACTCGTGGCCTGAAGCAATGCTCCCACCTGCCTCCCAAAGCATTGGGATAACAGGTGTGAACCACAGCACCCAGCCTAAAGTGGATTTAATAGATCACTTAGTGGAATACAGAGAATCTTCAATCTTTCTCTCATCCTTTAAGGAAAACAAAACTAATTAAATCTCGCTAGGCAGTCAAGAATATATACAATTTCCTAGGCACAGTAGATAATAAAACTCACATATACTTGCCCTCCTTCTGCCTTAGAAATTTTTTTTTCCTAAAATTGTAACCTAAAGTAATCACACATACACAATACCATTCTTTTATAAAATGCTGGCAAACTGTAGGACTTCTCTTCTCATGGGGACACACTAACCTAATTTTTGACTCTAATCAGATATTTGCAGAAGATTCTGACACATCACATTAAGCTTTGCATAATTGTCCAAATATGGTCTAAGAGCCTTCTTGAATTCAAACACTAGTTGCTAAGAAATCTAAATTAAGGATTTTCATGAAAAGATTGTGATAAAGTAACATTGCCCCAGTCCTATTTCCTTAACTCCCAAAATCAACTTAGAAGCAAAAAATAGACTTTCGTAGGTTCAGATGAAATAATATATTTGATGTGTGCATAATCTCATCCCTTTTTTTTTTTTTTTTTTTTTTTTTACATGTGTGCCTTTAGGAATTAGACAGGTTTAAGGATTACAATGAGACATACCTGTTACCTTCAGGTCTTCATTGACCCAAGTTTGCAGCTTGGTGGATTGTGAAAGACTGAGCTAAATAGATGCCCTAGAGATTATGTGCACGTAATACATTCCAACAGATAATCACTTCAAAATATTCACATTCTTGAAAAAATATACAGTTTGTGAAACTCTCAGCAAAAACGTACCTCCTAATTAATGATGTTGAATATAACAGTAAATTTTCTTTTAATTCTATATTGGTTGCATAGACTTTTTAAAGACTTAGTTATTTTAGAGCAGTTTTAGACTTGCAGCAAAACTGACAGTAAGGTATAGAGGTTTCCCATATAGCCTCTGTCCTCATGCAAAGCACCCCCCCATCATTCTCATCCCACAGGATTTGTACATTTGTTATAATTGATGAACTATATTGACATATTATTATCGCCCAAAGTCCATAGTTTACATTAGGGCTCATTCTTAGAGTTGTACATCCAGTTGATTTTAACAGATGTATAATGATGTGTATTCACCTTTACAGCATCATAGAGAATAGTTTCATTCTCTAAAAACCTCTGTAGTCCTCTATTCATTCCTTATTCCACACTACCCTTCAGAGCCACAGATATTTTTCCTGCCTCCATACTGTTGTCTTTTCTAAAATATCATTGTCTTAGTCCATATCCTGCTGCTATGAGAGAATGCCTGAGATTTCATCTTTTTTAATGAGCAGAGATTTATTTGGCTCATGGTTCTGGCATCTGGCAAGTCCAAGAGCATGACTCCAGCATCCGGCAAGTACTTTCATGCTGCAACATTTTCATCCCATAACTGAAGGCAGAGGGCAAGAAAGAACAAGAGCAAGAGGGCAAGAGAGGGCTGAATTTCTTTGATCACAGACTCATTCTCATGATAAATAACCAATCCAGCAGTAATGACATTAATTCATTTATGCCAGCAGAGTCCTCATGCCCAATCACCTCTTATGAGGCCCCACCTTCCAACATCGTTACATTGAGAATTACATTTCTAACACATAATCTTTGGGGGACACATTCAAGCATAGTGGTCACATAGTTGGAATCATACAGTGTATAGCCTTTTCATATTGGCCTCTTTCACTTAGCAATATGCATGTATTTTCTTCCATGTCCTTTAATGAGTGGTAGCTTATTTCTTTTTATCATTGAATCATATTCCATTTTCTAGGTATACCATACTTCATTCATTCACCTACTGAAAGGCAACTGGGTTGCTTCTAAGATTTGGCAATTATAAATAAAGATGCTATAAATATTTATATACAGATCTTTGTGTGAGCATACAATTTTAATTTGGGGAGACACATACCAAGGAGCAAGATTTTTGGACTGTACAGTAAGAGCATTTTATTTTGTAAGAAACTACCAAAATGTCTTCCAAAGCACTTAGGTCATTTTGCAATCCCACTAACAAAGTTCTCTGTCTCTACATCTTCTTCATCGTATGGTTTTGCCAGTGTCACAGATTTTGACCATTCTAATAGGTGTGTAGTGGTATCTCATTGTCATTTTAATTTTCATATCACTAAGGATGTAAGATATGAAGATATCTTTTTATATGCTTATTTGTCCTCCATATATCTTCTTAAGTGAGGTGTCTGTTAGGTCTTTGACTCATTTTTTAAAGTCAGGTTGTTTGTTTTCTTATTGTTTAGCTGTAAGAGCTCTGTATATATTTTTGGATAATAGTACTTTATTGGATATGTCTTATAAAAATATCTTCTCCCAGTCTCTGGTGTGTATTTTCATTTTTCTGAAAAAAATCTTTCACAGCTTGAAAGGTTTTAATTCTAAAAAGTTTGGTTTATCAATTATTTCTTTCATGGATCAGCCCCTTTGATACTATATCTAAAAAGTCATCATCAAACCCAAGGTCAGGTAGCTTTTCTCATATGTTGTCTTCTGGAAGTTTTATAGTTTTGCATTTTCCATTTAGTTCTGCGATCTATTTTGAGTTAATTTTTGTAAAGGGTCTGTGTCTGCATATTTTTTTTTTTGCATGTAGATTTCTAAACATTTTTAGAAGTGATTTCCTATATGAAATTGGCCATCATCTGTGTGTATGAGGGGGAATAAAATTAAAACCCCAGAATTATTTTTTGAAGGGTGGGCCCCTTGTAGTATAGGCTTCCACTGCTAGGTAAGTGTTCTAGGAACTCCCGAACATCAGTGTGCCAGCTAGTATTGTTGTAAGAAGTTGCATTCAGCTTTAGTTAATTTGCGTGTGTGTGTATGCCAAACAGGTGAGGGTTCTTCCACCACAACAATGTACCTGCCCACATCGTGCTGAGTGCTCATCAGTTTTTGACCAAAAACAGCATGACCCCTGTGCCCCACCCTCCCTATTTACCCAATCTCACCCCAAGCAACATTTTTTTTTGTTGTTGTTTTTTTGCTTCCCCAGATAAAAAATTTCCTCAAAGGAAAACGTTTTGCTGATATGGAAGAGGTGAAACAAAAAATGACAGAAGGACTAAAAGACATCAAAATTGATGAATTCAAAAACTGTTTTGAGCAGGGGGAAAAGCATCTCAAGAGGTATATTGCATCAAATGGAGAGTACTTTGAAGGTGACTGAAGTTTCAACGTAAGAATACACAATTTTTAACAAATAAATTCCATTTGGGGAGTGTCCACCTCCATATGTATGTATTTAAAACCCATTCTACTCAATTGAGGATAGCTCAATTTCTTTTCATCCCCCAAGGAATAGCTCTGAAATATCTTAGTAAAATATGAACATTCGTCTTTTACCCATACTTGACTCTATGGTATCTAAGGAGACCCTCAGTAAAGATGATTAAGTTAAACTCAACAATATAACAAAGTCATCAGCTTATACACCATGAAATATGAAAAAAACAAATAAATTTTAAAAAGCTCTACTATGTCTTCCTATCCTCGCCCCCTCTCTAGCTGCTACGGAATACTGGGGAGATAGCAGAAGCCTTTGAAATCTAGTGCCTTTGCCATGAGACACTGGAAACTTCCATAGTTTCTCTCCACAACCTGCTTGTGCTAGCAACATTCTTGACTTTTGGCATGGTATGAGTGAAAGATGCAGAATCCTCACCCCTCGCCCAGCATATATTTTCATACCTTACCCAGCTCAAAACCTCAGTTCTAGCACTATTAATTAACCTGTCTATTCTCTCTGTCTCTAAAAGCCACAACCCTGTGATTATAAAATGAGGTGAATTAAAATGTAGTCATTTTCTTTTCTCTCAAAAGAAATACAATTCAAACATCAATACACAAAAAATGCAAGTGAGTATTGTGAAAGTGTAGGAAGGACACAGGAAAGCCACAGGGTTAGTGCACGGGTTAGAAAAACCTGAAAGCACCATTACCACCCCTACTCCTTGACCTGAAAGGGCAGGGCAAGGGCAGTTACCTGAACCAGGTGAGACAGAGAGAAATTTGGGGACAGAGTCACATGGAGGCGCTGTAATCTGTGCTGGAAGGATGCAATCAACCTCAGACAAACCTGCAGGGAGGGATGCGGAGGAATAAACACCAACCTTGATTTCCTCCTTCTCTCCCTTCCCTGCTCAGTTCCCATGAAAAATCCAACAGGAAACCAGAGGGCAAAGAATTCTGTCGACAGAACCCAGTCAGAATCACCTCCTCGGGCCCAGTGAAATGTACAGAAAGATACAGGAGGACCTGGAAGAACAAATGGAAGAAAGATTTCCAGAACACACCTTTATTCATTATTTATTTATTTTTCTGCGCCAGGGTCTCTCTCTGTCACCCAGGGTGGAGTTCAGTGGCTCGATCAGGCTCACCAAAGCCTTAAATGCCAGAGATCATATATATATATGATCATATATATATTTGGTAGAGATGAAATCTTGCTATGTTACTCAGACTGGTCTCAAACTCCTGGGCTCAAGCAATCCTCCCTCCTGGGCCTCCCAAAGTGCCGGAATTATAAGTGTGAGTCACCATGCCCAGTTCAGCACACTCCTTTAAAAATATATTTATTCTAAACACAAAGAGGTACAGAAAAGGAGATGCTTGGACAAGATGAGTTCTCATTTAATTTCAGATTTTAAAAAATTCAAAATAAGCGCCTCAAACTGTCAGTCATAATAATTTGTCATGTGATAATTAATTTTCTGCATGTTCTCTACACTTTTGTCTTTCTAATCTCTATTATAAGCTAAGAAGTTTCTAAAAGTACAAGCATACAGAAACACTTCTTCTGCAGAAAAGCAACTAAACAGTCTTAGATATTCCAAGTCAAATGCAATCAGAAAAGCACTGGCCTGAGAGAATATACGATCTCTAAACCAATGAAGAATTTGATCAGATGAACATAGACTTTTCAAAAAAAAAAATCCATTGAGTACATTGAATGTCCCAGAACTTGAGTGAAATGAAGTAAAAAAGAAAAGAGAAACTCTTCAAAGAGCAACTAGTAAATAAAAAATATTGTACAAACCTGAAACAAACAATAGCTAATGTTTATTGAGGACTTTTTAGGAGCCAGTCATTCTGTTAGGCGCATTTAAGTGTGGTTTCACATAGTGCAACATTCCTATGAGATAGAGGATTATCACTCCATTTTACAGATGAAACAAATTCAGAGAATCTAAGTAGTTGTCTAGTCCATACAGCTAAGAAGATATGTAGACAGGAATTGAATTTAGCTTTGACTGATACAACAGCTCAATGCCAAAATTGTTGCATTACATTTCTTTAATTAAGAAAAGTTAGGTTAATCAGACTCAGGATAATTTCCATATTCCCATGTAAAACGTATTTAGACTATAAATATTTGGTGTTTTAGGAATTGTAAGGTTATAAGATCATATTTTAATTCTGGCACCTTATGGTTTTCCAACTTTATTCAAATTCATAGTTAGCATCACATGAGTTATGTTATTCAGATTAAAAATGCACCAAATTTTTTATAAAAGTTATTAGCTTTTTCACGTTTCAACTAAGGACTATTTTTGTTGATTCATTGGTAGACACTTTATGCTGAAAATAACAGTAGAGTAGAACAGCAGACAACACAGTGATTCCTTTAAAAAACTGCTTATATTTATAAAATCATGGTTGACACAATGGTTAAAATAACAGAGGAAAAAAGCAGATATAATGTGAAGAATTTATAAAATGTCTTAATTTTTGTGTATTTCATATGTATATGGTGCCATCAGCTATACAAATCACAGGTCGGGATTTAATGCCTTTCCTTGTGAGTTAAGCTACTGTGCATAGTAAATTCATAGAACTAATGCACTGACACTAAGCTATATTAAAATCTAGAATCTTCTAAATTGTCTAAAATCAATTTTAAAAGTGGGGAAAAATAAGTTTTTACTTAAAACAGTAAACAAATTATTTTTGTGCTTGCCTCTCCAATTATCTCAAAATTTTTATAAATCAAAACATGATATGCTTGGCCAGGCATGGTGGCTCATTCCTGCAATCAAAACACTTTGGAAGGCCAAGTTGGGAGGGTTTCTTGACTAGCCTAGACAACATAGGGAGACATCACTCCACAAAAAAATAAATTTTAAAAAAAAAGCCAGTTGTGGTGACATATGCTTGTAGTCCCAGCTACTCTGGAGGCTAAGGTGGAAGACAGATCACCAGAGCCCAGGAGATTGAGGATGTGATGAGCCATGAACTCCAGCCTGGGTGACAGAGCAAGATTCTGACTCAAAAATAAAAAACAAAAACATCCATGATATGCTACAATCCATCAAGTGATAAAATACACAACAGTAGATCATGATGTATTCAATCATTTGCCATAGCTTAGAGCTTTTGATAATTGTTTAAATTTATTTGATGAATAATATATTTATATATTATAGGAAATAATATATATTTATATGGAAATCATACATATTTATATAAAACTATATACATTTATTTGATGAAAGTATGTTAAATACATATACATATATATTTTAATTTCAGCTCTCTTCTTAGCTCAAGAATGGAAACACAGTAAATATTGAGCATTGCTCTTAATGTCTTTTAGAAAAAACACTTCATTATTCTAAAGAAGAAAATTCATAGTGTAAAACAGTGTTTTTATCATTAGAATTCATAAAGATTTCAATCTTTTGCCCACCATACATCTTAATCTTCCACAGATAATAATAAAAATCTTTATGATCTATGAATAATTGGGCTGGATACGTATAATCAACCCTAAATTATAATTTCAGAGGCAAGAAAGAAATCACACAGACAAATGGGATTCTTAGAATCGGAGAATCATGGAATATGGAGCTAAAAGAGGCCTTAGAGATCAGCTACTTTATCCCCCTCATTTTACAGATGAATAAAGTGAGCCCACTGAAATTAAGGAACTTTCAAAAGGTCATACAACCAAGTCTTTTGCAGAACAAGGACCTGTGGTCTTTTGGTTCAAGCTTTTTCTATAGTCCTTCGCTGCCTTTTTAAGTCCTTCCAAGTGAATTTGAACTACTGACTTAAAGACATCTAGGAACCTCCATGCTCCATGATGGATTTCCAACTCTGCCTACCACGTTACTTTAAACTCCTTAACAGTGAAAATGATGCTCAAAACTATTCGTTGTTTATAGTACTTGCAAGGATGGTCAGAATATTGCTTATCCATTACCCAATGAAAGCAATTTTATTATTATTTTTTTTATGATCCTAACACTCTTCTGACCAGTGTGTTCTGGTAGACATATCAGAGACAGGAAACGGGAAAAACAATATATATATTGAATGGGAAACTACAAAGAGAGAAAAAGGGACTCATAATTCATTCATTTAACACCTTTTCATTAAGTCCTTAAATGTTAGTGATTTACAGACTTTACTTCTGATAAGATTTCTTACTACGGCTCCTCAGGATCCAAATTCAGTAGCCAGGCCGAGTTCTGGAGTTTGCATCCTTAACTTTGATTCTTATAGTTAGACAAATTTGAAGAAGCTTTGTGCTATGGGAAAGCATCCAGTGCCCCTCAGGGAATAGAATGATTCATAAGAAAGAGACACTGACTTTGTGGAATTTACAGTCTAGAAGTAAAGATAAAGATACAAATGAATAATAGCTGCCCAGTGAGCCCCCATCTGATGAGAAGGAAAACTTCCCCGGGATGTGACCAGTGAGTGACATGTTTATAGACAAGATATCGATGGGGTAAAGGAGGAAGATAAGTATAGAGGCAGTCTGTGAATAAGTGAAGTGAGGTTTGGCTACACTTATGATTCTTAAAGAAGTGGAGGTGGAGATTGGGCAAAAATGCTAATCGGAGATCAGATCAAGGAGGTAAGATTTAGACTAGGCAGGTTCTGAATCTCTTTGAGTATGGGGGCAGCTTGATCATAGTCAAAGGCTGGAATCTTTCATCTGAAAACTAGCTTATATAGATGAATTGGACAGAGGATAGAGTAAAATATTTTTAAATATCATTCTGTGATTTGGATGACTTATTGTTAGCCTTTAGATTGAATTAAACTTTCAGAATATTTCCTAGAATATGAATCTAAATTTGGTGTTTCAGATATTTCCCAACAAGTGTTCATAGCTATCACAGAATAATGAAAGGTGCCTCTAGAGTGCACACTATATGCCCATGCAATCTTCCAGGACTAGCGAAAACCTGCCCAATTTTTATAGGCCTCCAAAGCAACTCATTTCAATGTTTCATAACTGTCACTGTCAGGAAATATGTACTCATATTGAATAAAAGTCTCCTTTTTTTAGCTCAAACTTTTCTATCCAATAGTCATTGGATAGAAGTAAACCTTCGTTGTTGATAATCCCGTTATTTTTACAAAAACCATTTAAAAAATGTTTTAAAAACAATAACACAATAAATAAACATTGAAAATAAATAATTAACCAAATTTTAAAATAATATAATACAGCTGTCTCTCCTCTAAAATTAATAGTTCAAATCTATTAAATTCTCCTTATAGTTCTTATTTTCAACTATCTTCTTAGCTTGTAATTACATTTTTTCTGCTCTTCTTAGCACTACATGTGTTTAGCTATAAGGCCTTAGCTGTGTCTGAGCCTTGAATATATGCTAGCTTTAAAAAAGCAAGTCAGACCCCGTTTTTATAAAGCAATTCCATTTAATAGTTTATGTAAGTTAATAGTTTATGTAAGACAAAATAGAAATATTTTTGTGTAAGCCGGGCTCAGTGGCTCAGCCTATAATCCCGTGCCTTTGGGAGGCTGAGGTGAGTGGATTGCCTGAGCCCGTGGGTTCGAGACTCGCCCGGGCAACTTGGCAAGACCTCATCTCTACCATAAAATAAAAAAAAAAATTAGCCGAGCATGGTAGCACGCACCTGTAGTTTCAGCTACTTGGAAGGCTGAAGCGGAAGGATCGCCAGAGTCCAGCAGGTCGAGGCTGCGGTGGCCGGGAGCAGTCACTGCACTCCAGTCTGGGCGACAGAGTGAGACTCCAACTCAAAAAAAAGAAATATTTTTGTGTATTTTGTTAAAATTTGTAATGACATCTTTATATTCTTCAGAGATGAATAAAACACCTCTACAACTATAGTTGAAAATAAAGGAGAAAGTAATTGACAGTAGAAAGGCATTTCTAAAAACAACAGTGAAACTATAGACCATCTGACAATAGCAACTTTGTAAGGTGAAAATGCTATAGACCATTTTGAAATGCTATAGACCATTTAAAGTGGAAAAATATATCTAACATGTACAACTGCATATAACTTATTCTACACTTAACTCTAACAGTTATGTTACATCTAAATAAGGAATAAAAGTGAAAAAAAAAGATTGAGGTAAAGGGCAAGAAGAAATATCTTAAAAATATAAGAGTTTTGTTTTTTGTTTTTGTTTTTGAGTTGGAGTCTCCCAGGCTGGAGTGCAGTGGCACGCTCACAGCCACTCTAGCATCCACCTGCTGGGCTCAGGTGATCCTTCTGCCTCAGCTTTCCAAGTAGCTGGAACTACAGGCGTGCACTACCACACCCAGCTTATTTTTTTATTTATTGTAGAGATGAGGTCTCATCACATTGCCCAAGCTGGACTAGAACCTGTGGGCTCAGGTGATCCTCTCACCTTGGTCTCCCAAAGTGCTGGGATCACAGACTTCAGCCACTGTGCCCGGCCAAGAGTTTTTTAAGTGTAAAAAATATCAAACTATTGTAGGGTTGTTTTTACCTGTCAAAAGTGAAACACCCACGCATACACATACACAGAATAATAATGTTCAGAATTGATGAAGATGCAATAAAAGAAACCAGGTTTTGTTGATTGTCATATAAAATGGAAAAAATATTTTTAAGAAGCAATTTAGTCTTATCAAATAAAATAATAACGGGCATTCCCTTTGACTCTTTTGCAGAAATTGTTTCTATAAAAATATTCACATAAGCATGCAAAAATAGGTGTGCAAGTATGTTAGTTACAACTTTGTCTTTAGTAATATTATGCTGGAAATGATCTACATATATGCTAATTGGATGACATTATATCAATACACTGGAATATTATGCGGCTGTTAAAAATGAGGTAAAACCATAGCAACTACAATAGAAAAGAGGTCCATGATATACTGTTAAATGAAGCAAGAAAGTTATCTAACAGTATGTATTGTATGATATCCTATTGATTCTTGCACGGAACACTCATTAGTAAAATGTACACTTGAAAAAAGACAGTAAATATAGAGATAATATAAAGTGCTGTCAAAAGCTTTTTCTAAGAAATGAGATTATTGAAGACTTTATACTTTTAACTTTATTCCCTTCTATAATGTTTACATATTTTTCAAGAAGCATTTATTGCTTTGTAAAAAGGAAATAACTATAAAGTATTTTTAAAGTAATAGCCCTATAGAGCCATTTGTTTAAAAAAAATCAGCACAAGTAAGAACATTTTATCATGTTCTTCTAATTTTATCATGTTCTTCTAAACTAGTAAAACCTGGTACAAACTGAGTGGAAATTGAAATACTTTGCTAAAAGTAAATTAACTGTAACATGATAAATTACTTGGTTTTCTTGCTGATTTTTTTCAAGTTGAGTTTTTATTATGTAAATAAGCTCTATGATTCTGAAAGAATTACCTAAAACGAAAAACCTGTACACTCTATAACCACATCTGAGAGTGAATGCATGGCAGGGAAAAAATGGATGATGCTATTACTAATAAAAAACACTAAATTTACCCAAACTACAGTTTCAGCAGTGAGATGCATCTTTGATCATAGGACATGTATGAGTCATCTCATTATTTCAACTTAGCAGCATTCAAAGTTTGAAATTTTTCTTTTGTCATAAGTACCTACTTTAGCACCAAATTCTGATCAATAAAAACTAGTTTGTGGACTAGGTGATATAGAATTTCAAATTAAGTGACCAGGTTTTGTTAGAGTTTGTGATATTTAAGGAGGAGGAGCTAGATTTTAGGAAAAGCAAATTTCAAAAATTTCACATAAAAGTTTTTATTTTTTCTGGGCCTTGGCTAATAAAAGAGAAAATGAACAACTTAAGAGGTATGAACAGTTATCAAAATTCTCACAATATAAAAATACATACTACTTCTTTGGAAGTAAAAGGAGGCATCTGAAAGTTCAGAACAACTTTAACAAGAAGAGAATAAGTAAAAAAGAAAAAAAGCTGCAGTAGCATGCATACCTACTCTTCACCTTCTACTAAAAGAGAGATAAAAGAAAGATACTTAAAAGACAAATATGTTTAAAGGAAAAAAATGAATTGGTCCTAAAATAAATGTACAAGAGATAGTAAAACAGAAGCATTAGTCTTTCAAAAATATTAACAATGGGGGGGGCAGAGCTTAAGATGGCGGCCAACAGGTCAGGTTGTAAGAATCTCCATGGAAGCAAGTGACAATAAAGACTCTCTGTGTGAGTAAGAGGATGCTGGTGGGAGCATGAAGGTCCATCTGAAGGGATACTCAGCTGCATGCACCCGGGTCCTTCCTCTGAGGGCTACTGCAAACCCCCACCACCCTGAAATTAGAGCGCAGCTCACAAGATCACAGAAATGTCTGCCACCTGTGGGAATGCGCCTGAGAAAAGTCTACTGAATCCAGCTGATTCCCAGCACCTGGCACCCTGTGCACACCATCACCTGTCATACCGGACCTGCTGGAGCGCAGGATCTGATTCTTGGAGAGGCAGCATCTGGAAATCCAGAGAGGAATACATGCCTGGTGAGGAGCCACCCACTGCAGCCATTTTCCAGGCAGAGATTTGCATTGCCTCCCCCAGCCCCCTCCCCAACTTGTTGCCTAAGCTTCAGGGACAAACTATTGCCCCAGCTGCTCCTTTACCATAGGAGTAGGAGGGAGACTGCTACAGGCTTTGCCTCACTGCTTCAGCACCTAACAAGGCACTGGAAGGCGCTGCAGATGGAGTCCAGAAATCCCATCTCTGTGAATGGCATATCAACTACTCAGGGCTGGATTGTGGTCCAGAGGAAATATCCTGAGAGTACAAACTTCAAAGGGACCTGACGAGTGCTGAGTTCCAGGCACTCCACACCCTACCCTGATCCAGCAGTGGGACAAAGGGTGTGGCCAGAAAAGGAGGAGGAAGAACTCCAAAGGGATCCGGGGCTGATCCCAACCCCCTCCTCCCCAGCAATCCTCTGAACATCAGAACCATGCAGCTGGGCCACGACTGAGAGGGACAAACCCATATGGAGCCTGGACATCAGTCTCAATAGGAGTACCCAATCCTGACTGGGGCAACCTCCTGAGAGTACATACCTAGGGAAGAGACTATCCTGTACCTCCTCACCAGAGATCTCCCTGACCATACAAGAGTGGGAGGGGAGGACTGCAACCCCACCCACCTCCACTGGCCCTCCTCCTTCCCTGATGAATTCCCCGAGAGTTAAAGAGGTGGTT
This sequence comes from Carlito syrichta, assembly GCF_000164805.1. Classification (NCBI taxonomy): domain Eukaryota; kingdom Metazoa; phylum Chordata; class Mammalia; order Primates; family Tarsiidae; genus Carlito; species Carlito syrichta. Next base: position 206,333 of record NW_007259273.1, read on the forward strand.
CTGCAAGAGAGATCTGATTAAAGAATTACAGAGCATGCCACAAGAGGGCAGGGTTTTTTTGTTTTTGTTTTGCTCTGTTTTGTTTTTTAAATTTTCAGTTATTTTTTTAATTTTAAAAATTTTCTGTTTGTTGGTTCATCTGTTTTTAAAATATTTTCCTTTGTGCATGAAGGTACATGTGAGGTTTTGACCTGCATCACCCCCAAAAAAATTTTTTTCTTTTCTTTCTTCATTTCTTTCTTCTTTTATTTGTCATTCTCTATTTATGTGTATATGTAAATGATTGGATGTTCATCTTTTGATTTTGTTGTTAGTTTTTGCTCTTCTGTTCTTCTGTGGTTTTTTTAATATTTTTTTTATAATTTAAGGGGTGTGTCAATATATATATGTGGGTTCCACATGAATCCCCCCTTTTTTGTTCTTTTTTCTTATTCTACCCCCTTCAGTATTTGTGTCTTTCTTCTCCATTCACTTTGTACTGCCATGTGTGTACGTGTTTAGTTTTCTTGGGTTTTTTTTGTTGTGGTGGTTTGTTTTGTTTTGCTTTGTTGTTATTCCAGATTGTTTTGTGGTGTGGGTTGGTTTTTGCTTTGCATCGTCATATAGAGTGGTGGTGGGGAGTTGTCTCAGGAAACACATACCACAATAAGCGAACATTTTAATCTGCAAGTAGCATCAGATTCCTAGCGCCCCATCCACCACTTTAATCGGATTTCAAAAAACAGCAAAACTTCCCATCCACCATTCTATTTCAAAATAGAGCAAATCCAGAGCCCAGATCAGGGAAGAATAGAGGACTGAGCAAGCATCAGAAGGGAAAGTCTCTCCCACTGACACTGAATAACAGAACTAAAGAAAAAAAAACAAAAGATCTGTCACAAATGAGGAAAATTAAAAGGAAGACCTCAGGCAATTCCAAGTCTACCAAAGACAAAACACCTGAGAAATCAGATCTTGGTTCCGACACAATGGAAGTCACCGACCACTTGCCCCAGAATACGACAGGGATCAGGGAGTGGTTGGAAACCGTGAATAAGACTCAAGAAAGACAAGATGCAACACTGAAAGAACTTGTAACAGAAAGTCTGGCAACAAACAATTTCATCCAGGAAATAAATAACAAGATGACAAACATGGAAAACAGAATTTATCTAGCTGAAGAAAGAATCTCAGAACTTGAAGACCAGAACATGGAATTAACCTGATCTGTAAAAAACATAGAAAGAAGACTCAGAAAGAAAGAACAAAGCCAATAAGAGATGTGTGATTATATCAAGAGGCTAAACCTATGCCTGATTGGTATCCCAGAAGAAAAAAGGAAAAATGAGAACAACTTGGAACAAGTATTCCAGGAGATAATCCAAAAAGCTTTCCCTATCTCACTAGAGATGTGACCAGCCAAGCACAAGAGATACAGAGAACCCCCACAAGACATCAAATGAGAAGACCAGCCCCCTAGACACATAGTAATTCGCCTACACAAAGTAGGCACAAAAGAAAAAATCCTAAAGGCGGCAAGAGAGAAAGATCAGACCACCTATTGGGGAAAACCAATCAGAATAGCAGAAAACCTACCGGCAGAAACACTACAAGCAAGAAGGAACTGGAGCCCTATATTCAAAGTCCTCAAAGAAAAACAATTTCTACCAAGAATTTCCTATCCAGCCAAGTTCAGCTTCATCAGTAATGGAAAATTAAAATCCTTCCCAGGCATCCAATCCCTAAGAGATTATGTGGCTTCCAGACCAGCTCTACAGGAGACACTTAAAAAGGTATTAAGCAGTCAGGTTTGGTGGCTCAGCCTGTAATCTCACGCCTTTAGGAGATTGAGATGAGTGGATTGCCTGAGCCCACGGATTCGAGACCCGCCTGGGCAGCGAGACCTCATCTCTACAATAAATCAAAAAATCAGCCAGGCATGGTAGCGCATGCCTGTAATTCCGGCTACTTGGAAGGCTGAGGCGGAAGGATCGCCGGAGCCCAGCAGGTCGAGGCTGCGGTGGCCAGGAGTGGCCACTGCACTCCAGTCTGGGCAACAGAGTGAGACTCCAACTCAAAAAAAAAAAAGTATTAAACACAGAAGAAAGAAAAAAAAAGAATGACCACACATTTCACAAAAGAACAGCAGAGCACAGAATCAACATAAAATACAGAACAAGAAACTTGAAAACACACACATACATTAACCACAAAGCCAAAAGAAAACAAACAAACAAAGAAAAAACTTGAAAAGAACCTCATGACAGGGAAAGACAGTCACATTTCAATAATCAGTCTAAATGTGAATGAACTAAATGCACCACTGAAAAGACACATAATGGCGAACTGGATAAGAAACCATGACCCTATTATTTGCTGCTTCCAGGAAACTCAGCTCACTGCAAGGGATGCACAAGACTCAAAGTTAAAGGATAGAAAATGAGTTTCCAGGCAAATGAATCACAAAAGAAGGCAGGGGTTACAATCTTAATATCAGACAAAGCAACCTTTAAGCTATCAAAAATTTTAAAAGATGCAAAAGGACACTACATAATGATAAAATCTTCAATCCATCAACAAGAAATATCCATACTAAATATATATGCACCTAACACAGCATTTATAAAGCAACTACTAAATAAACTAAAAAGGATATTGCCTCTTACACTATTATAGCAGGGGACTTGAATTCCCCACTGACAACTCTAGACAGATCATTGAGGCAAAAAATCAAGGAGATCCAAAACCTAAACTTGACACTTGACCAAATGGACTTAATAGATACCTACAGATTATTCCACCCAACAACCATAGCATATACATTCTTCTCATCATCACATGGAACATATTCCACGATCGATCACATCCTTAGCCATAAATCAAGCATAAACAAATTCCATAAGGATGAAATCTTGCCATGTACATTCTCAGAACACAGTGGAACAAAAATAAATAACAAAATAAACAACATTTCCCCAAAGCCCACAAAGACATGGACACTAAACAGCATGATGCTGAACAATGAATGAGTCAACACTGAAATCAGAGAAGAAATTGAAAGATTCCTGGAAACAAATGAAAATGAAGAAACATCCTACAAATACCTCTGGGATACCATGAAATCAGTACTAAGAGGGGAACTTATATCTCTACAAGCACACATCAAGAAAATGGAAAGATCACAAGTGGAGAGCCTAACAAATCATGTAAGGAAGCTGGAAAGAGAAGACCACCAAAATCCAAACTTTAGGAGAAGAATCCAAATCACCAAAATAAGAACCCAAATAAGGAACATGGAAGACAAAAATGTCATAGAAAATATCAACAAAACAAAAAACTGGTTCTTTGAAAGAATTAACAAGATTGATGAGCCCCTAGCCAGAATGACCAAGAAAAAGCCCAGATAAACAGAATCAGAAATACAAAAGATCAAATCACAACTGACCCCGAAGAAATACAAAGGATTATCAGAGACTACTATGTACACCTATATGAAAATAAACTTGATAACCTAGATGAAATGGAGGATTTTCTGATATCATACAACTTCCACATGTTAAAAGAAGAAGTCACTGAGACACTAAATAGACCAATAAAAACCCAGGAAATTGACTCTGTCATACAAAATCTACCTACTAACAAAGCCCTGGACTGGATGGCTTTCCAGCAGAATTCCACAAAATATACAGTGAGAAGCTGATACCAATCCTACAAGTATTCCAGGCAATTGAGAAAGATGGAATTCTCCCCAACTCATTTTATTAAGCTAACATCACACTGATACCCAAACCGGGTAAAGATCCAACAAAGAAAAGGAACTACAGGCCAATATCCCTTATGAACATAGATGCAAAAATCGTCAATAAGGTTCAAGCAAATCAGATTCAAAAACATCTCAAAAATCATCCATCATGACCAGGTAGGCTTCATCCCTAGGATGCAGGACTGGTTCAACATTTGCAAGATCATAAATGTAATTAAATAAATCAACAGATGTAAAAACAAGAACCACATGATTATCTCATTAGGTGCAGAAAAAGCTCTTGATAAAATCTAGCATCCCTTCTTGATAAAAACTTTCAAACACAAAGGTACAGAAGGAACATACCTCAAAATAGTAAGAGTCATTTACAACAAACCCACAGCTAACATATTGCTAAATGGATAGAAACTAGAAACATTTCCCCTGAAAACTAGAACAAGACAAATCTGCCCACTCTCACCCCTTTTGTTCAATATTGTGTTGGAAGTCCTAGCTCAGGCAATCAGACAAGAGAAGGAAATCAGAGATATCCAAATAGGAAAAGAGGAAGTCAAGTTATCTCTCTTTG